>NC_045961.1:54118425-54419457 GCF_010909765.2 Amblyraja radiata
TGTCTCAACATAAAGGTTCTTTAGTAACTTGTCAGTTTCTTTGTTGAACTAAATTAAGGCGCATGTTGCAATCAAAAGCGCTTGAACAATTGGTTGGGATGTTTCAACATCTCTGCGTCTTTATACATGTGGCACGCAATATTATAACCACTGATTTACAGTTAATGAAAGAAACCCAATCCAACCCAACTTAGGAAGTTCGGCATGTCCCCAACAACTCTCACCAACTTCTACAGATGCACCATAGATAGCATTTTATCAGGCTGCATCACAGCATGGTTTGGGAACAGCTCCAAGACCGCAATAAATTGCAGCAAATTGTGGACGCAGCTCATACCATCACACAAACCAATCACCCTTCTATTGACTCCATTTATACTCCATGCTGCCTCGGCAAAGCTAGCAGCATAATCAAGGACGAGCCGCACCCTGGTTATTCCCGCTTCTCCCATCTGCCATCAGGCATAAGTTATAGAAGTGTGAAAACGCACACTTCCAGTTTCAGGAACAGTTTCTTCACAGCTGTTATCAGGCAACTGAATCATCCTACCACAATCAGAGAGCAGTGCTGAACTATTAGCTACTTCTTTGGTGACCCTCAGACTATCCTTGATCAGACTTTGCTGGCTTAACCTAGCACTAAACATTGTTCCTTTATCATGTATCTAATCATGTATTGTCTTTCTGCTGACTGGATAACACATAACAAAAGCTTTTCACTGTACCTCAGTACATGTGACAATTAACTAAACTAATTTAATTAAAATTATTCCCATGTATAACATTCAGTTCCATAACTTAATATAACTAAAACTGTACATTTACTTTATTCATCTCTGTATTCCTCTGTCAGTGAGGGCATTGAGTATACATGTTGGGACATTATATTACAGTTGCACAAGACGTTCGTGAGTCCACTTTGGAGTATTGTGTTCAGTTTTGGTCACCCTGTTATAGGAAGGATGTTGTTAACCTGGAATGGGGTGCAGAGAAGATTTACAGGGATGTTGCCCGGATTCGAGGGCCAGAGCTATAAGGAGAGGTTGACCAGGGTAGGACTTTGTTTCTTGGAGCGCAGGAGGATCTTATAGAGGTGTATAAGATCATGAGCAGAATAGATAGGGTGAATGCACAGAGTCTTTTACCCGGAGTAGGAGAATCAAAAACAAGAGGGCATATGTTTAAGGTGAGGGGTACAGGATTTTGTAGGATGTGTAAATGGTTAGCAATGTAGATTTATTTCTCTTTTGTAAGCATATTGAGAGTAAAGTGAACAATTTTTTTCTGGCATTTTAATTCTGTCAAGGATTGAGGTATCTGGGGTCAAATAACTAATTCCCGTGTATAACATGCTGTGTTACTTTGGCAGTGAATCAACTCTGCCTTGGGAGCTGACAAGCCTTTGCAAATGTGCCATGTAGTTTGTTCACATAGAGTATAATTGGCATTTTGTGCATTTAATTTTTCTGCTTAGCGCTGGCAAGTGTTTTGGAAGGAGTCACTGCAATTCATTTTTGATATAATTAGTTTAATTTAAGGTTTTTATTTATAATCCTTGAATTGTGTCCATTTGTAACTGTATCAGTAACTGCTGAGGAGAACAGAACATATAATGTACAATGAAATGAGCCTGGCCCAGTATACTGACTTGGTCAGCATGGACAAGGTGGGCCGAAGGGCCAGTTTCTGAGATGTACAGCTCTATGACATCTTTACTCTATCTGGCTTGAGATGGCATGTATAGGAAGGAACTGCAGATGCTGGTTTACACCGAAGATAGACACAAAATGCTGGAGTAATTCAGCGGGTCATGCAGCATCGCTGGAGAAAAGGAATAGGTGATGTTTGGGTCAGAACCCTTTCTGTGTGGAGTTTGCGTGTTCTCCCTGTGTCATTTGTCTGGATTAAACGAGGTGCCGAACACACCAGTTGCTGGAAAATCGGTGGTGGAATAATAACACCTTTCTGTGTTTGTAGTCTAGGGTGAAGTCTCAGTTGACCAGCCTGGGTGCGTCGACCAATGACTCCTTACTTTACACAGCGGATGATGTTGGTTATGTCTGTGTTTACGGCATCAAGGACTACGCTGTTCATGGGCCAGAGGCTGAAGCTGCAAAACGTAAGCATATGAGTAGCAGCGGAATAAAAAGGCCACGCTGAGTTGCTGTTCGCGCTTCGCAGTAATGGGCGATTTATTAAAACTGGTGTACACCAGGAGACCGATCAAAGCTGATCTCCTCATCTTTAACATTCAGAAATTCATAAGTTCTAGGAGCAGAATTGGGCCATTCGGCCCATCAAGTCTACTCCTCCATTCATTCATGGCTGGTCTATCTTTCCCTCTCAATCCCATTCTCCTGCATTCTCCCCATAACCCCCGACACCTGTACTAATCCACAATCTATCAATCTCCACCTTAAAAATATCGATTGACTTGGCCTCCACAGCCTTCTGTGGCAATGAATTCCAGATTCGCCACCCTCTCGCTAAATACATTCTTCCTCATCTTTCTAAAGGTATGTCCATTTATTCAGAAGCTATGGCCTCTGATCCTAGACCCTCCCACTAGTGAAAAACATCCTCTCCACATCCAATGTACCTGTCACGTACCTGTCTAAATGTTTCTTAAAAGTTGCAATAATACCTGTCCTGAGTTGTATGATCTAAGGGAGGGTAGCAGACTGATTTGGAATAAGCAAAATGGAATGTTATGGATCACATTCAGGCAGAAGAGAAAGGATCATCTTGGCATCATGTTCGGCACGGACATTGTGGGCCAAAGGGCCTGTTTCCGTGGCGTACAGTTTTATGTTATAATAGCATCATGTAATGAGGGAAAAGGGTGGCAAATAACTGATTTATTAGCACTAACCGAGTCTCTTTCACTGTGTTATAGTTGTTAACTACTGGAGAGCCCATGTTACCAGTGTCACTTGGTACGTACGTAGAGTGTAATCTGCTTTGTTCTGAAAGCTTCTATTTCCTCTTTGTTTTATTTCTATTTCGCTTAACAATAATTATTATATTTAATTTTCTGTTTCAGCATGGAACTGATAGAAGAACAAAATCTGATGGTGACCTCTTCCTTTGAAGGAACGGTACGACTCTGGAACACGGATGGAGAATTAATTGGTAATTACTAGCACAATAACAAAAAGACAATCTTGCTTAATGTCGGTCTTATCGTGTGAAAACGCACACCTCCAGATTCTGGGACATTTTTTCCCCCCAGCTATTATCAGGCAACTAAACCATCCTATCATCAACTAGAGTGGTCCCACCTCATTGGAGACCCTCGAACGATCTTTAATCCTTATTATCCCCCTTGTTATCACACTTTCTCCAGCCAACAATGGACCATTATGGGCTCCACTCTTCCTGAGGTCATCTGTTGCTGACCCTGAATTATTCTGCCCTTTTCTTGCCTCCAGTCTATTTCCACACCGCCCTCTCAGCACCTCTACTTTCAGTCTGAAGAAGGGCTCCAACCCAAAATATAATCTCTTCTTTTTTTACAGAGTTGCTGCCTGACCCGTTGAGTTACTCCAGCATTGATGGGGTCCTTCATAATGCTGGCTGCCTTTTTGAGGCAGCGCCTCCTGTAGATCCCTTCAATCGTAGTGGGGTCAGTCCCCGTAATGGACCATACATCTCCTTTAAACTTTGCCTCTCACTTACAAGCTATGCCCTCTGGCCTTTCACATTTCCATCCAGCCTATCTGGAATTAGACTGTTAAAAAGTAAGTTAATTGGCCTCAATAAAAATTGCCCCCCATGTGTAGGTAGTGGATGAGAAACTGAGATAACATAGAACTAGTGTGAATGGGTCATCAATGGTCGGCATGGATTCAGTGGGCTATGGGCCTGTTTCAGGCAGGTGCCGTGAGTAATTACTCAGGGTAGGCAGTCAGTCGGGTGTTTAAAAAAAAAAAATGTTAAACTGCGCATGCGCAGATTGTTCTCCTCTCCGTAAGCTGTCAGCCGACTTTTATAATGTCTTCAAAAGCCATATCTCTTAATAAAGTACCGTATTTCCCAGTGGTGAAGCTTACTCCTGTGTCAGCGCGAGTAACCTCAATTGGTCCCTTGATTGCACTGACACGGGAGTAAGGCCCACTGCCCGCTGTCCTGTTATCCATCGCCCGCTGATCCACTCTTGAGCTGGTCCCCTCACTGTCCGGTCTACATTGAAAGACACGGACCGGGCAGTGAATGCCATTCAGTGTCACCCAGCGCAGCAAGTGAGGCCATGTCCTGCTCCCAGCGGCAGTCGGAATTTAAGGATTTGCAGGAAGCGGCTGACATGAGCGAGGCTGACGAGCGGCAGGTGAGAGATGTTCAGGCGGAGAGCACAGCCAGAGGTGAACGGGCCGGCAGAAGGCGCTGAGGTGGCGGGTGGCAATGAAGGATAGACTTGGCTATCCCTCAGTACAGCAACATCGTTCTTGATATTCCTGTACTGAGGGATAGCCAAGTCTATCTTTCTTGGCTAACAACTTAACCTTCGGCCTCCAAGACGCAGGTAAATTTTCTAGCCTTAGTTTTGGGTAAAAAATAGCGTCTTCATTGCCGGGGAATACGGTATTTTAAACCATATAGCTCAAAGAAATTTACTTATCACATTATTTGTACATAAACTCCATTCTTCTCTCTTTGTTTCTTAAGATACTCGTAAGATAATGGCAATCCATGTTTGGAAGAAACTTGCGCTGCGCTTGCGCAGTAGGCTGCTGTGCATGCGCTGTACGCAGTCCATGGTGCAAAGGCAGCATTTCAGCTGCCTTCAGCTCCCCTTGTCGTGAAGGCTTGAAGCAATGTCGACGGCACCTGAGCTGCACGAACTTTCACGTGTTACAAGTACTGAGGATGAAAGGCACGGGAGAATTATGCCTACCTAAGAGGTCGATCTCTTGGGTAGGCATAATTCTCCTGTGCCTTTACTATTTATATTTAATAATTGCCATTTTATAATTTTAGTCGGGGTAGGCAGTGCCTAACTTGTCTACCCTGACGGCATGTGCCTGGCCTGTTTCCATTCTGTGTCTACAAACTAATCCAAAGTAAAAGGCCTCATTCATCTGTAGAAGCAAGGAACTAAAGATGTTTGTCTCCAAAAAAAGACGCACCATGCTGGAATAACTTAGCAGGCCAGGAAGCATCTCTGGAGACATGGATAGGTGAGGTTTTGGGTCGGGACCCTTCTTCAAGTTTCTTCTCTCCTTATCTTACCTGTTTTGATCTCTGGTCTATGGCCAACCATCTGCAACTCAAGTCAAGTCGTCAAGTCAAGTTTATTCGTCACATACACATACGAGATGTGCAGTGAAATGAATCCATCTTCCCCCCCCCCCCCTTTCACCTGCATCCACCTATCACTTGCCTTGCCCCAACCCCTCCTCCTTTCCAGCTTTCTTCCCTTCCTCCCCCCACCATCACCACAATCAGTCTGTAGAAGGGTCCTGACCCGATAATTTAGACTGAATTATACTTTATATCCTAATTATGGCCTATTAGGTAATAATTCAGTCTGAAGAAGGGTCCTGACCTGAAAGGTCACCTGCCCATGTTCACCAGAGATGCTGTCTGACCCGTTGAGTTACACCAGCACTTTGTGCGTTCACTCATCTGTTGTTTTGAAAATATACCGCAGTCTTGTAATCGTTCTCAAGTACTCGTGACGTCTGGTTAACGTGTGTTTACCTGATTTGTTTTGAGGTACCTTTGGGCAGCCGCAAGCGTGGGATATTTATAATCCAGCGAAGTGGGTCCACCCAATGGTCCCCTACGAGGTACTGGTCGATCCGCTCAGCTTGCCCATCCACCCGGTGCTGGAGGAAGAGACCGCTGTAACGCAACAACTCTACCTACACCAGAGTGAAGACAAGAAACAGATTGTGGTATTGAACTGAAATATCACCTCTTCCTTTCCTCCAGAAAGCTGGAGTAACTCCTGACCTGATGAGTTACTCCAACCAAATTAACATACAAACCTGAACGACTTTGATGACTTTCTCATCCACTCCCTACACACTAACTACCCTGCCAGTGTGTTGGGAGTGGATGAGAAAGTAGGATAACATAGAACTAGTGTGAATGGGCGATCGATGATTGGTATGTATTTTATGGGCCACTGTGCTCATTTCCCTGCTGCATCTGTAAATTAAAATCACAAGGGGCATTGGTATGGTGAATGGCCACAGTCTTTTAGCTGGGATACGGAATTCTAAAAATTCTAAGTGCATCGAATAAAGGAGAAAGAAGAAAGATTTAAAGGGCATTTGACAATGGTGGTGGGTGTATGGAACAAGCTGCCACAGGAAGCTGTAGAGGCAGGTAGAATTAGTCATAGTCATACAGGATGGAAACAGGCACTTCCACCCAGCGTCCCCATGCCGACTAGGTTGCCCCATCTGCACTAGTCTCACCTGCCTGCGTTTGGCCCATATCGCTCTAAACCTTTCCTATCCATGTACCTCTCCAACTGTCTTTTAAATGCTATTTAATATAATATTTATAATATTTAAAAGACATTGAACAGAATTGTACATTGATAGAAACATTTCATAAGGATATGGGCCAAATGCGGGCGGATGTGACTATCTCACGTAGATACCTTGGTCGGCATGAATGAGTTGGGCCGAAGGGCCTGCTTCATTTGTTACTATTTTCCATTCACTGATACAAAATCACCCAAATCTTCCCTGACATAAATAGATAGAAATGTGCTGAGATTGGGGTAAAATTGGTTCAATTCACTGCACAGAAATTCAAAGTCAGTGTTGGGTTCATGGTTTTTAGAATTGAAATGTCAAAGAGTGATCCTTTAATATCAATGATTTGACCTTGTTCCTTAAAAATACACATGAACGATTTGGTCTAAAATCCAGAGACATCACAAAAACAAGAAGTCAATGTAAAGGATTTAGTTTGTTATGAGAATTTAAACCAGAGCAAAAGGGCAACATAGGGCTAAATAATCCTATTGTGTGCTATATCCTAGGACCATCATCCCAAATCTCCACAGGTGACCATTTCTGATGAAGATATCAAAGAAGAAATAAGAAAGATGTCATCGCAGAACAGCCTTGGGAAAAGGTAATACCTTTGGTTTTGAGATATTTGACTTTCGCCTGTGTTTGTGCATTTTCAATGTTTGCCATTTGCCATCAGAAATGTAACTTTAGTTTAGTTTACATACAGCATGGAAACAGGCCCTTGGGCCTACCGAGACCGCGCTGACCAGATACCGCTAGCAATATCCTACATGCTGGGGACAATTTACAATTTTACCGAAGCCAATTAAACTTGCAAATCTTTACGACTTTGGAATGTGGGAGGAAACTGGAGCACCCAGGGAAAACCCAGGCAGGTCACAGAGAGAATGTACAAACTCCGTACAGACAGCACCTGTAGTCAGAATCGAACCCAGGTCCCTAGTGCTGTAAAACAGCAACTCTACCGATGTGCCACTATACCACCCCTTGCGCCCCTGTGCTGCCCCAACATCCGATGTAGGTTCATTGCAAATTTTTAGACTAGATTTTCTGGTGTGACGTCTATAAAAACACTAGGAACACTTGTTGGAAAACTGCTAGGTTTATTCAACTTTGTAGCTTTAGAGGTATAAGGGGCAAAAGCGGGCAGATGGGACTAATGTGAATGTGGCAACTTGGTCAAAATGGGCAAGTTGGGCTGAAAGGTTTGTTTCCTGCTGTATGAGTTCATGACTAAGACCATTTCTTTCATTAGCTAGTCACAGGGTCATGCAACATGGAAACAGGCCCCAACTTGTCCACACTGACTAAGATACCCCATCTACACTAGTCCCACCTGCCTGCATTTGGCCCATACCCCCCTAATCCTTTCCTACCCATGTACCTATCTTTTAAACATTTAGTGAATAAGTAAGTAAGTTTATTGGCCAAGTATTCACATACAAGGAATTTGCCTTGGTGCTCCACCCACAAGTAACAACATGACATACAGTGACAGTTACGAATGACTCAGAAAACACTAAACATTAATAATAATAAAACATTAATGATAAAACACCATTGATCAAGCATGTGAACCATCAAAATACCAGATCAAAGGAAGGCTACAGATTTGTGGCTGTTGAGTAGAGCAACTACTCGTGGATAAAAACTGTTTTTATGTCTAGCTGTGGCAGCTTTGACAGTCCGGAGTCGCCTTCCAGATGGCAGTGATTCAAAGAGTTTGTGGCCAGGGTGAGAGGGGTCAGAGATGATCTTGTCCGCTCGCTTCCTGGCCCTTGCAGTGTACAGTTCATCAATGGAGGGAAGGTTGCAGCCAATAATCATCTCTGCTGATCGGACGATTCGCTGCAGCCTCCAGGTGTCGTGGTTGGTGGCTGAACCAAACCAGACCATGATGGAGAAGGTGAGAACAGACTCTACGATGGCCGTGTAGAATTGGACCATCATTGCCTGTGGCAGATTGTGCTTCCTCAGCTGCCGCAGGAAGTACATCCTCTGTTGTGCCTTTTTGACTGTAGAGTCAATGGTAGCCCCCCCCCACTTAAGGTCCTTGGGGATGATGGTTCCCAGGAACTTAAGACTCCACAGATGTGACTGTGGTATTGTTGATGGTGAGTGGGGTGAGGGGAGGGGGAGCTCTCCTAAAGTCTACAATCAATTCCACTGTCTTAAGAGCATTGAGCTCTAGGTTGTTGCTACGGCACCAGGACGCCAGCTGTGACACTTCCTGTCTGTAGGCAGATTCCTCCCCATCCTTGATCAGTCCAATCAGGGTTGTGTCGTCCGTAACCTTGAGAAGCTTGACAGAGGTGTCTGGAGGTGCAGTCGTTGGTGTAGAGAGAGTAGAGGAGAGGAGAGAGTACGCAGCCTTGCGGTGCTCCTATGCTGAGTGTTTGCGGGTCCGAGTGTATGCCGAGTGTTTGCGGGTCAGATAAGTGTACAATTAGTGCACAAGATCATGGGAGGGATAGATCCAGAGTACGGGAATTGAGAACCAGAGGACATAGGTTCAAGGTGAAGGGGGGAAAGATTTAAAAGGAACCTCAGGGGCAACTTTTTAGAAATGTAGAAACAGAAAAATAGGTGCAGGAGTAGGCCATTCGGCTCTTCGAGCTAGCACCACCATTCAATACGATCATGGCTGATCACCTAAAATCTGTACCCCGTTCCTGCTTTTTTCCCATATCTCTTGATTCCTTTAGCCCTTAACAGCTAAATCTAACTCCGTCTTGAAAACATCCAGTGAATTGGCCTCCACTACCTTCTGTGGGAGAGAATTCCACAGATTCACAACTCTCTGGATGAAAAAGTTTTTCCTCATCTCAGTTCTAAATGGTCTACTCCTTATTCTTAAACTGTGACCCCTGGTTCTCGACTCCCCAAACATCGAGAATATTTTTCCTGCATCTAGCCTGTACAATCCTTTAAATATGTTATATGTTTCTATAAGATCTCTCATCCTTCTAAATTCCAGTGAATCCAAGCCCAATCGACCCATTCTTTAACCTGGTGAACCTACACTGCACTCCCTCAATAGCAAATAATCCTTCCTCAAATTAGGAAACAAAAATTGCACACACTACTCCAGGTGCGGTCTCACCAGGGCCCTGTACAACTGCAGTAGGACCTCCTTGCTCCTAAACTCAAATCCTCTTGCAATGAAGGCCAACATGCAATTGGCTTTTTTCACTGCCTGCTGTACCCACATGTTTACCCTGCAGCCTCATAGCATCCTCTTCGCAGCTCACACTGCCACCCATCTTCGTGTCATCAGTAAACTTGGAGATGTTACATTTAATTCCCTCGTCGAAATCGTTAATATATATTGTAAATAACTGGGGTCCCAGCACTGAGCCTTGCAGCATCCCACTAGTCACTGCCTGCCATTCTGAAAAGAACCCTTTAATTCCTACTCTTTGCTTCCTTTCTGCCGACCAGTTCTCTATCCATGTCACCCCCCCAATACCCCTCAATACCATGTGCTCTAATTCTGCACACTAATCTCTTGTGTGGGACCTTGTCAAAGGCTTTTTGAAAGTCCAGATACACCACATCCACTGGCTCTCCCTTATCCATTCTACTTGTTACATCCTCAAAAAATTCCAGAATATTAGTCAAGCATGATTTCCCCTCCATGCTGACTTTGACTGATCTTGTCATAGCTTTCCAAATGCGCTGCTATTACATTATCTTTAATAATTGACTCGAGCATCTTCCCCACTACTGATGTAATGCTAACTAATGTATAATTCCCCGTTTTCTTTCTCACTCCTTTCTTAAAAATTGTGGTTACATTGGCTACCCTCCAGTACACAGGAACTGATCCAGAGTCGAGAGAACATTGGAAAATGATCACCAATGCATCCACGATTTCTAGGACCACCTCCTTGAGTACTCGGGGCCTCGGGGATTTATCTGCCTTCAATCCTGATAGTTTGTCAACACCATTTCCTGGCTAATGTGAATTCCCTACAGTTCCTCCATCCCACTAGATCCTTGGTCTCCTAGTATTTCTGGAAGATTGTTTGTGTCTTCCTTAGTGAAGACAGAACCAAAGTACTTGTTTTAATTGTTCTGCCATTTCCTTGTTTCCCATTATAAATTCACCTGTCTCTAACATTTGTCTTCACTAATCTTTTCCTTTTTACATATCTAAAGAAGATTTTACAGTCAGTTTTTATATTCCTCGCAAGCTTTCTTTCATGCTCTTCCCCCCCCCCCCTCTTAATTAACCCCTTTGTCCTCCTCTGTTGAGTTCTTACTTTCTCCCAGTCCTCCGATTTGCTGCTTCCACGGGCCAATTTATACACCTCTTCCTTGGATTTAACACTATCCTTGATTTCCCTTGTTAGCAATTTTTGGAGTTCATCCATGTGGTATTTAAATCTTTGCCATTGCATCTCCACTGTCAACCCATTAAGTATAATTTGCCAGTCTATCCCAGCCAATTCCCGTCTCATACCTGCAAAGTCTCCTTTATTTATGTTCAGGAACACTGGTCTCTGAATTAACCATGTCACTCTCCATCCTAATGCGGAATTCCACCATATTATGGTCACTGTTGCCCAAGGGGCTTTGCACAACAAGACCACTAACTAACCGTCCCTCATTTCACAATATCCAGTCTAGGATGGCCTGCCCTCTAGTCGGTTCCTCTACATATTGGTTTAAAAAACCATCCCGTATACATTACAGGAAATCATCCTCCTCAGCGCTGCGACCAATTTGGTCCAATCTAGATGTAGATTAAAGTCACCCTTGATAACTGCTGTACCTTTGCTACACACATCCTTAATTTCCTGCTTGATGCTAGCCCCAACCTCCCTACTGCCGTTTGGTGGTCTGTATGCAACTCCAACAAGCGTTTTCTGCCCATGGCTATTTCGCAGTTCTACTACAGCATCCAAGCTAATGTCTCTCCTTGCTATCGCATTAATCTATTAACCAACAATGCCACCCCACTTCCTCTTCCTTTCTGTTTTTTTTAACACAATATGGAACGAGCTGCCAATGAGGTAGTTGAGGCAGGTACATTCACAACATTTAAGAAACATTTGGATAGATAAATGGATAGGTTTAGAGGGATATAGGTCAAAAGCAGGTAAGTAGGAAGAGTGTAGATGGGCATGTTTAGCCGAAGGGCCTGTTACCGTTGAATGACTCTATGACTATGAATAAATTAAATGCGGTTCAGTAGTTACATTAATTATTTTCCTTTTGTTTTCTAGATTTCGACAAGAAAGATTTCAGAGATTGAACAGGCCATTAAACCACGGAGGCCCCTCTGCATATCATACCCTGAAGTATTTTGAAATCAATACCCCAAATCCCTGTGAAAAACCCGACTTGTCGGCAATGGGTGAAGATCCTTATGATGCCATTTGCTTTACAGATAGCACGGTCGACCTCCAAGCCTGTGTCCAAGAAATTGATTAGATAGCTCTAGTTTTAGTTCTTGATTTACAGCATGGAAACTGGACCTTCGGCCCACTGAGTCCACACTGACCGTCGATCATCTGTTCACACTAGTTCTACGCCCTACGCACTAGGGGCAATTTTGCAGAAGCCAATTATTAATCTACAAACCTGTACGTCTGTGGAAACTGTTGACACTAGTTCTATGTTATCTCACTATCGCATCCACTCCCTACACACTAGAGGCAATTTACAGAGGGCCGTTTAACCTAGAAGCCTATTCGTCTTTGTGATGTTGGAGGGAAATGGAGCACCAGCAGGAAACCCATGCGGTCACAGTGAGAAGGTTCAAACTCCGCACTGACAGCACCTGTTCTCAGGATCGAACCCAGGTCTCTGGCGCTGTGAGGCAGCAACTCTACCATTGCGCCACTGACAAATTTTGCCTGTAATAATGTATGTTATTTACAGCTAATATCGTAGCAATCTATCACCCCATCTTAAAAGCTTCCTCGGATCCTATAGTTTTTGATCATGCGATCACCTCTGGACTATTGATCCCACACTTGTAAGCTCACCTGGATAAAACATCTCAAGTGTTTTGTCGCTCTAAAAGAATAATACAAATGTAAATTGTTACTGTTTCATTTTCGATTTTGGGTGTTTTAGATTGTCTTTAGGCTTTAGATTTTAGAGATACAGCACGGAAACAGGCCCTTCGGCGCAACGAGTCCACGCCGACCAGCGATCTCCTTACACTAGCACTATCCTACCGAAGCCAATTAACCTACAAACCTGCACGTCATTGGAGTGTAGGAGGAATCCAGAGCACCCGGAGAAAACCCATGTGGTCCCAGGGAGAACGTGTGGCTGTAACTCTCTCCCTGTAGCTGAAACCCTCTTATGCAGACAGCATTCTAGTAAACCTCCTCTGCACCCTCTCCAAGCTTCCTCATCCTTCATCTAATGGAGCGACCAGAACTGCACGCAATATTACAATATGTGGTCTGACAAAATTCCTATAGAGCTGCGTCGAGATTTACTGGTTCTTATATTCAATGCTCCCAGCAATGGAGGCAAGGAAACATACCCACTCTATCCAGGCCTTTAATTAATCAATGAGATTCACTCGTTATCCTTCTAAACTCCAGTGTGTACAGGTCCAGAGCCATCAAACGCTTCTCATGGTTTAATATATGTGTGGTTTGTTTATATGTACAATGTTCATCATTAAGGATTACTGGAAACGGGTTCCTGTTATGTTTTGATATTGACTTTCGGCAATATGTGTACAGAGGATGGGATGGTAGTTAAATTGTTAGATATTTTCTCCCCACATCAAGCATTGATAGTGGATGTTAAAGAGGAGTCCTGTACTGAAGGAGTAATTATATAATCTTTCACTTTTGTCAGAAAAATTAAATAAAAAGACAATTTTATTTAATTGAATAAAAACGACCCATAGTTGTCTGGCAGCATGATTGTGTCCATTTCTACTCTAAGTGCTTTGATTTGCCTGCCCCATAACAATGAAGAGAAGAGTATTAATGAATGAAAAAAGACTAGAGTCCCGACCCGAAACTTTACCTATACATGTTCACCAAGGATGCTGCCTGACATGCTGAGTTACTCCAGTTTTGTTTAGTTTATTATTGTCACATGTACTGAGGTACATTGATAAGCTTTTTGATGCATGTTACCCAGTTAGTGTAAAATACTATACATAATTACTACAAAGCCGTCCACTGTGTACAAATGTAGGATAATGGGTCTAATGTTTAGTGCAAGATAAAGTTCGATTAACGATAGTCGGAGGGTCTCCAATGAAGTAGGTGGGAGGTCAAGACTGCTCTTTAGTTGGTAATAGGATGGTTCAGTTGTCTGATAACAGCTGGGGGGAAAAAATCCTTGAATCTGGAGGTATGTGTTTCACACTTCTGTACCTCTTTCTTGATGGAAGAGGGAGTGACCGGGGTGAGATTGGTCCTTGATTATGCTCATGGCCTTGTCGAGGCAGCGCTGAAGTGTAGATGGAGTTTGATAGAAAGGGGGTTGGTTTGTGTGATGGTAATGGCTGTGTGCACAACAGCACCTTCTGTCCATTTTTTTGTAAACCAGCAAATCAAATCCAGATAACAGATGGTCTTGGCATCATGTTTGGCACAGACATTGGGGCTGAAGATAGACACAAAGTGCTGGAGTAACTCTGTGGGTCAGGCAGCATCTCTGGAGAACATGGATAGGTGGCATTTTGGGTCGGGACACTACTTCAGACTGAATTATGGCCTAATTGGCCATGATGAGGGTATAGAGGGGCATAATTCAGTCTGAATTACTGGATTGCTTCAATATTGAAGCATATGATTGCATAGGAAAGAACTGCAGATGCTGGTTTAAATCGAAGGTAGACACAAAATACTGGAGTAACTCAGCGGGACAGGCAGCATTTCTGGAGAGAAGGAATGGGTGAAGGAATGGGCCGACACCCTTCAGTCTACTATATGATTGTATATTTGATTATTATGTACTTATATTCAATAAATATTATGCCCTATTTTTGTCCTGACCTCACCTGACGTCATCTCTACATGTTCTCCAGAGATGCTGCCCGATCCGCTGAGTTACTCCAGCATTTTGTGCCTATCTTTGGTATAAACCAGCATCTGCAGTTCCTTATTTCGACATTATGGGCTGAAGGGCCTGTGTTGTACTGTTTTATATTTCATTGCAACGGTGAGGAACCTTAGATTGCAAGTTTAGTAAAAAAAGAGAAAGGAAGTGTATGTAAAGGTAATGAAACCAAATGGCTCAGACTGTGGAGGGCGCTGCTCTGCTTTGGTGGGTTGGTTTGCTCTGACCGGTGTTATCCTGGAGATATATATCCACGGTGTTCGCGGCTCCAACGCCGCTTGCTGCCGGAGATGCTGGCGGGCCGCAGTGCTCAGCACATTGCTGCTTCGGGTAAGGGTCGCCCTGGCTGCAGATAGCTGCACCGATTTACCCCCCAATGCAGCAAAGGGCCGGTCTCGCAATGCATGCACCAGAGCGGCGGCGGCGGGGGGGAAGGAATGCACTGCTGCAGGAGTGTTAACTTCAGGCAATAGCTCGGGCCCGGAGATGTACCGGGATCTGCAGAGGCCCAAGTTTGTCAGCAGAGTTGGAGTTTGAGAATTGGACATCTCCTTCTGTGTGTGTGTTTCTCTATCTCTTTCCAGATCAACGCGGCGGGGAAGGCATGTCCTACACCTCACCCAGGTAGCACACCAGTTGCCTTCTGTAAATCACTCTTAATGTGTGTAGGAGGTGGATGAGAAAGCAGAGATGCTAGCTGCATGTTGCTTGCGTCCTTTCTCTTTGGAGCCTATTCATTCCATTGACTTTTGCTGGAACCTCCACCAACTGCAACCATTCTCCAGCTTGTGCTTCCCACCCCCAACTTTTTTTTCTAGCGTCCTTCAATTTAAAGAAGTGTGGCCAGCAACTTTTATTGTGCAAAAAAAAAAGAAGGAACTGCAGATGCTGGATTGCAAAAAAAAAAAGACAAAGTGCTGGAGTAAACCAGCAGGTCAGGTAGCATCTCTGAAGAACGCAGATGTATGATGTTTTGGGTCGGGACCCTTCAGCCTTATGTCATAATTAGGACATAATGCGGTTTAATTCTGCCTGAATTATTGAATTATTTTAATATTAAACTATACAATAGTATACGTATAATTTATTGTATAATATATTTGTATACTATGTTGAATAATTATATACTATATGTACTGAATATATTGCTGTACATACGGTATATATTGCTGTACATACGGTATATATTGCTATCTATACTGGATATTTATGTTGAATTATACTTGTATACTATGTTGAATAATTATTTAATAATTGTTGAACAATGAGTAATTTTGGAATTACTTCAATATTAAAGTACACAATAGTATACTTTATTGTATACCTACATACAATACCTGGATATTATGTTGAAGAATAGAATATTGAATATTCAATAATATGTTCTATTTTTGTGTTATAATGTGAATGCATTTTATTGCACTAAGATTAAAAAATCTGAAACGATGGCTTGCAAAAAAAGACACTAAGTGTTGGAATAACTCAGCGGGTCAGTAGCATCTCTGCAGAACATGGATAGATGTATTTGTTTTCTGGTCACTTTATAGTTCTTGTTAATTTCTAACTTGTCATTATGTTCGGTACAGACATTGTGGGCCGAAGGGCCTGTTCCCCGCTGTACTGTTTATGTTCTTTATAAGCTTTTTTTTGCATTTTTAATAGTAGGTGGTTTTAAAGTTATCTCACTCGAAGTCGTGTCTGACTTCTGGTCGGCGTGATATCATTGAGAAGAGTTTGGTTCAAACAAAGTCGCTTTT
Organism: Amblyraja radiata; assembly: GCF_010909765.2. Classification (NCBI taxonomy): domain Eukaryota; kingdom Metazoa; phylum Chordata; class Chondrichthyes; order Rajiformes; family Rajidae; genus Amblyraja; species Amblyraja radiata. Next base: position 54,134,726 of record NC_045961.1, read on the forward strand.
TGTCAGTATGGAGAAGCCCCTGTCCGAACTTAGGCGATTTTTTTCGGCGACTACAGGCGACTAGGCTGTCGCCACAAGTCGCCTAAAGAGTTGTAAAGTTTTTCTGGTCACCATTGGATTTTGAAATGTGCAAAACTTTTCAGCGACTGTCTTCTGTCGTAGATGCTGTCGTAGATTGTCGGCAGGATGACGCAGATTGTTGGCAGGTGTTGTTGGTTGTCGCCGGGTGCTGACTTCGGTGAATTCCATTGACCTACGTCACCTACGTCAACGAGCGACAGGTACCGGTGACTGAATTGTCTTCAGTTGTCGCCGACAGGGTTGTTGCTTGTGGACGTAGGTTGACTTTGGTTGTCGTAGGTTGTTGCCTGTGTGGTCGGAGGTGGACGTCCTAATGGGTCGCCGGTTGTCGGTAGCTTGACGCCGACTAGGTGGTAGGTTGTTGTAGCTTGTTGTAGACATTGTCGTGGGCGGGGGTCCAGTCGCCGCTTTTTCGGCGACCTGCTACGACTGACAGTCGCTGGCAGTCGCCAAAAAAATCGCCTAAGTGGAACAGGCGCTAGAACCCTCATTTTTACAGATCTCTTTGTAATGGGATTTGGTTGTGGCAGATGGTCCTGCCGATCTTCACCCCCAGCCCACACCGCCCCCCCCCCCCCCCCCCCCCCCCCAGCAGCTTCCAGGCTGGGCTGCCAACACCACCCTCGGCCCCCACCGTCTCCCCGGCTGCTTCATGGCCGGACCTACCTACTACAGTTTCCTCGGCCACATCCAGCCCAATCCTGCCGCCGGCACTGCCGACCCTCATCTGCACTCCAGCCGCCCGCAGGCTGCAACCATTGACTGCACCGATCCTCGCCTCTCCCCTGGCCGCCAGCAGGCCAGGGTCGTCAACCCACCTGGATTCCAGATCCAGTTCCGGACCGAGAGTCTGAAGAAGGGTTCCGACCCGAAACGTCACCTCTCCATGTTCTCCAGAGATGCTGTCTGACCCGCTGAGTTACTCCAGCTATTTGTGTCTAACTTTGGTATAATCTAAAGTTCTTTGTTTCTACTGCTTATAATCCCTTACTCGGTTATAGCTTGGCAATAACGGGCACCATTGCCCCTCCCTATGGACCGATGTAACGAGGGCTTACTGTACTGTTAGAAATTAAAAGTATGCACAAATCAACTTGAAACTTTAGTGCACAATGGCCCGATGTAATAGACATGAGCCTCCTGAAGGTTTATCTCCATCTGTTCAACTCCGCTTGGTAATGCTGGCTAATCACAACCTAAATCAAATGCTCTTTATTGTCACATATGCATGCACAGTGAAATTCTTTGTGTTTCGTTTTTTAGTTAATAGATTCAGTGCGTAAACAGGCCCTTCAGCCCACCAAGTCCACGCTGACCAATGGTCCCTGGTCACTAACACTATCCTACAAACCAGGGATAATTTACAATTTTTACCAAGTCAATTAGCCTACTAATCTGTACATCTTTTTGGAGTGTGGGAGGAAACCAGAGCACCCGGAGAAAACCAAGCAGTCACATGGAGAACGTACAAACTCTGTATAGACAGCACTGTGAGTCAGCAACTCTACCGCTGCGCCATTGTGCCACCCTTTTACATTGCTCACACACCATATTTTGACGGCATTTATAAAAATAAAAAGTGCAATGTTCACATGCTGGATGTACTGGAGTGCCCCCGATCCAGGTAATCCCTGGTCAGGCCCAGGCTGCCGCAGGGCCTCTGTCACCCTTGACCAGCTCAGCCCGCGAACCGTCATCCCTCTCCTCGCCCGACTGCCTCTGGGTCCCGGGAGCACGTCCCACACCTACCGCTTGTCTAAAACACTTACACTTTGGTTCATTTTTCGGAAACCAGCACCTGCAATTCCTTCTTTCTGTAATCAAGTGTTTAATTGTCACATGGGAGGTTTGGTAGGCTAGGACTTTATTCCTTGGAGCGCAGGACTCTGAAGGGTGATCTTATAGAGGTGTATAAAATGATGAGGGAATTAGAGTCATGAAGTGAATGGGCAGTTTCTTTTACCCAGGGTAGGAGAATCAAGAACCAGATGACATAGGTTTAAGGTGAGAGGGGAACGATTTAATACAAACTTGAGAGGCAACCTTTTCAGGTACAGGATGGTGGATGAATGGAACCAGCTGCCAAAGGAGGAAGTTGAGGCAGGTACTATAAGGGCATTTAAAAGACATTTGGACAGGTAGAGACATAGAAAATAGGCCATTCAATATGATCATGGCTGATCATCCAACTCAGTATCTGCCTTCTCTCCATACCCCCTGATCCCTTTAGCCACAAGGGCCACATCTAACTCCCTCTTAAATATAGCCAATCAACTGGCCTCACCTACCTTCTGTGGCAGGACATGGACAGGAATGTTTTAGAGGGATATGGGCCAAACGAGGGCAGGTGGGACTAATGTAGAAGGGTCAACTTGGTCTGCGTAGACATGTTTGGCTGAAAGGCCTGTTTCCATTTTCCAATTAACCAGCTAACCTGTACGTCGTTGGGATGTGGGAGGAAATCAGAGCACCCGGAGTAAACCCGCATGGTCACGGAGAACGTGCAACATCCGGCGCGACTCGCGTCGCAGCGTCATCTGCAGTCCGTCTGTCTTTTTTATTTTTTGTCTCGTTTGAATGTAGTTTATAGTGGGTTTTTTTAACTGGGTATGTGTGTGGGGGGACTTTTAAAATATTTTCCCTGTACGGAGGACCCGACCTTTTCTCTGTCGGGTCTCCGTTGTCGTTGGGGCCTAGCGCCATGGAGCGGCCTCCAACCGGAACGACCTGGGGCTCCAGTCGCGGAGCCTGCGGACCTACTACCATCTACTACTGCGGACCTGGCCGAGTTCGGAGCGGGAGGAGCTGTGGTGGCGCGCTGCTGCGGCCCGACCCCGGGGATTCAGAGGCTCCAGCCGCAGGTCTGGTGGACGGTGACACCGGGAGCTCGCGGGTCCCTGGTGGGAGACCGCTTTACAGGGCTTCCGCAATGGCGACTTCTCCAGCCCGAGTTGCGGGGTTGAGGATGACCTGGAGCAGGGCCTTACATCGCCCGGCGTGGCTTTAATGGCCGCGGGACTTGCTAGCACCCGCCGGGGGCTCCAACATTAAGACCCGGAGCGTGGCCTTGCATCGCCCAGCGCGGCTTTAATGGCCGCGGGACTTACTTACCATCACCCGCCCGCTTTGACTGACATCGGGAGGAGAATGGGGAGTGCAGGAGAGAGATAAGACTTTGCATTCCATCACAGTGAGGAGGAGATTCGCTGTGATGGATGTTTGTGTAAATTGTGTTGTGTCTTGGTTCTTCTACTTGTTTGTATGACTGCAGAAACCAAATTTCGTTTGAACCTCAATGAGGTACAAATGACAACAAATAAATTGTATCATTGTATCATCCACACAGACAGCACCCACGGTCAGGATCGAATCCAGGTCTCTGGCGCTGTGAGGCAGCAGCTCTACCGCTGCGCCACTGTGCCGCTCTTCAGCTGAACATCTCCAGGATTGTTTGTTTTTATTTCAGATTTAGCTTTATACATCAATGATTTGGATGAAGGGATTCAAAGTAACATTAGCAAATTTGGAGATGACACAAAGCTGGGTGGCAGTGTGAACTGTGAGGAGGATTCTATGAGAATGCAGGGTTATTTGGACAGTTTGGGGGAGTGGGCAGATGCATGGCAGATGAAGTTTAATGCGGATAAATGTGAGGTTATCCACTTTGGTAGCAAAAACAGGAAGGCAGATTACTATCTAAATGGCGTCAAGTTGGGAAAAGGGGAAGTACAACTGGATCTGGGGGTCCTTGTACATCTGTCTATGAAAGTAAGCATGCAGGTACAGCAGGCAGTGAAGAAAGCGAATGGCATGTTGGCCTTTATAACAAGAGGAATTGAATATTGGAGCAAAGAGGTCCTTCTGCAGTTCTACAGAGACCTAGTGAGACCACACCTGGAGTATTGTGTGCAGTTTTGGTCCCCTAATTTGAGGAAGGACATTCTTGTAATTGAGGGAGTGCAGCGTAGGTTTACAAGGTTAATTCCCGGGATGGCGGGACTGTCATATGCTGAGAGAATGGAGCAGCTGGGCTTCTACACTCTGGAGTTTAGAAGGATGAGAGGTGATCTCATTGAAACATATCAGATTGTTAAGGGCTCGGACACACTAGAGACAGGAAACATGTTCCCAATGTTGGGGGAGTCCAGAACCAGGGGCCACAGTTGAAGAATAAGGAGTAAGCCATTTAGAACGGAGATGAGGAAACACTTCTTCTCACAGAGAGTTGTGAGTGTGTGGAATTCTCTGCCTCAGAGGGTGGTGGAGGCAGGTTCTCTGGATGCTTTCAAGAGAGAGCTGGATAGGGCTCTTAAAAATAGCGGAGTTGGGGGATATGGGGAGAAGGCAGGAACAGGGTACTGATTGTGGATGATCAGCCATGATCACATTGAATGGCGGTGCTGGCTCGAAGGGCCAAATGACCTACTCCTGCACCTATTATCTATTGTCTATTTTCAGCATCTGCTGTTTTTTTTTGCTTTTCAATGTCCTCAGGCAGTCAGCTTTTGCTGTAAGCAGATCATATTCAGCAACACTACTTCAGTATAACTTCTGCAGTTCCTTGTGTCTCAGTTAAATTGTAATAACCTTCTTACAGTAACATCTCAGCAGAGAAACTAAAATATAACTGCCCCAAGTCTTCCAATCTAGAGGTACATAAGTTTGAAAACTCACCTCCAGATTCAGGGACAGTTTCTTCCCAGCTGTTATCGGGCAACTGAACTGTCCTCTCACCAACTCGAGTGTGGTCCTGGCCTCACATCGATCTCATTGGAGACCTTTGAACTATCTTTAATCGGACTGTCTCGGACTTCAATGCTATATCTTTGCACAAAATGTTGTATCCTTTATCTGTGTGTTTTGGACGGCTTGATTATATTCATGTATAGTCTTTTTTTACTGGATCGCACACAAACAAAAGCTTTTCACTGTATCTCGGTACACGTGACAATAATAAACTTAATATTCCACATGTGTCCTTTTTGGAGACAAATTAACAATGTAGATTAACACTCATAATAGCAATCCTCAAGGATTACTTGAGAAGAAGAATAATGAGATAAGAAGAAGAATTATTTAAGAAGAATGGGAAAAGGTTTGGGATTTAGGAAATTGAAATTGGTGGAGTCCAGGTCTGGAACCTTTCTTCAATTTATTTTTATTTAATCAGAATTGCTTTTGATCTAATGTTTAAAAGTTATTTAATGTTACTGTGTGTATTCCACCACCAAATCCAGTGATTGTAATAATGTGACATACTTTTCAAGGACAGGAAATGTACTAAATATTTATACTAAATTATATGATTTATAATTTTTACTAAATAACATTTTTAAATTGTTTCAGTGTTGTTCTTCAACATTGTCCTGGGAATTGCAAAGGAACAGGATACGTCACAGGTATGACCTCATTCGATGCCACATTTCTAAATACAGGCACCACACTTTGTACACGGGTTATGTTCCTATAAAGCAGTGCTTAATTCAAAAATGGGTAAATTAAACATATAAATCCGAACTTTAAAACAGATGCAAATTTGAGCACTTTATTTAAAAAATGCATCCTCTAGGGCACAGTGGTGCAGCGGTAGAGTTGCTGCCTTACAGCGCCAGAGATCCGGGTTCGATCCTGACTTCAGCTGCTATGTGTGAAGATAAAGTCCTTGTCTAGTATCCCTTTGACTAGATCAACTATTACATGAATAGATCCATAATACTAACTACACTATAAACTGTCTAGGTTGCACTAAGGATTTCAGGCTTTTTGCACTAGTATTGGGGTTTTAAATTATTGATTTTGTTTTTCTGTTTATTATGTTATCTATGGAGGTCAAGTCATTGGGTATTTGTAAGGTGCAGATTGACAGGTTCTTGATTAGTAAAGGTGTCCAGGGTTATGGGGAGAAGGCAGGAGAATGGGGTTGAGAGGGGAAGATAGATCAGACATGATTGAATGGCGGAGTGGACTCAGTAGGCCAAATGACTATTTCTGCTCCTATAACTTGTGAATTTACGAGTACCATGTTTACAAATCTGTTATTCTGCTGCAAGTAAGAATTTCATTGTTCTGTTGTTGATAAATATGAGAATTAAACACTCTTGGCACCATCAGAGATGTATTTTGCGGGAAACAGTAACGATTAATTTTAGCTTTAATGTTATTAGGAGCAGACACACAGGAACTGCGGATGCTGGAATCCTGAGCAAAACACACAGTGCTGGAATAATTCAGCGGTTCTGGCAGCATTTGTGGAGGGAATGGATAGGTGACATTTCGGTCGGGGACCTTTCAGTCTGAAAAAGGTACTCGGAGAGCAACATTGCTTATCCTTTCCCTCCACAGATGTTGCCTGATCTGCTGAGATACTCCCCAGTTTAGCAATTTTAATATTATTAATCTAGTTGTAATCTAATTACTTGACGACATAGATTGACGTAACTTGATTACTTGAAACATATAAAGGTAGTGGGCAAAACATGCTTGTATCTTAAAATCTGTATGATAAAAAATGCTGGTGGAACTCAGCGGGTCAGGCAGCATCTGTGGACGGAATGGACAGACAACGTTTCGGGTCAGCACCTTTCCTCAGATTAACTCTTCTGCAGTTGTATAGGGCTCTGGTAAGACTACATCTGCAGTATTGTGTACAGATTTGGTCTCCTAATTGGAGGAAGGACATCCTTGTGATTGAGGCAGTGCAGCGTAGGTTCACGAGAATGATCCCTGGGATGGCGGGACTGTCATATGAGGAAAGATTGAAAAGACTAGGCTTTTATTCACAGGAGTTTAGAAGGATGAGGGGATATCTTATAGAAACATATACAATTATAAAAGGACTGGACAAGCTAGATGCAGAAAAAAATGTTCCAAATGTTGGGCGAGTCCAGAACCAGGGGTCTGAGAATAAAGGGGAGGTCATTTAAGACTGAGGCGAGAAAAAACGTTTTCACCCAGAGTTGTGAATTTGTGGAATTCCCTGCCACAGAGGGCAGTGGAGGCCAAATCACTGGATGGATTTAAGAGAGAGTTAGATAGAGCTCTAGGGGCTAGTGGAGTCAAGGGATATGGGGAGAAGGCAGGCACGGGTTATTGATAGGGGACGATCAGCCATGATCACAATGAATGGCGGCGCTGGCTGAAAGGGCCGAATGGCCTCCTCCTGCACCTATTTTCTATGCTTCTATGACTCCAACCGTCAGTCCATTCCCTCTACAGACCGATGGATCAATGGCTTCTTTGTTATCACGTGTACCAAGGTACAGTGAAATACGTATTATTTTGCATACAGATGAGCAAGATTGTCACCTTACATAAGCAAAAACCCCTTGTTAGTGCAGAATGTACAGAACAGCCCACTGAGTATGCAAGAGGTGCCATTTTGGTACCATTTTACAGTCCCAGTTGCAGTTGGTCACAAAAGCCGGTTGCAGCCGTCGCCTCCATTCCGGCCGTCTCCTGAACCGTTGACCCTCGCCTCACATGGCCCTCTTCAGCTATTGTTCCCGGGGGTTGCCTTCCGCAGCCGAATTTGAGGGCATGGAACGTAAGACCCCCCAGCTCTTCTTAGTGGCCGTTTGTCCAGTGTCCGCCGCCATCTCCCTCCATCTCCGGGCGGGTTCTCAGTTCCGCGGCGGGCGAGCCAGGCCTATTGTTGGGATCTGACTGAGTTCCTCCAGCAATTTGTGTTTCACTCGAGACTGTCTCTGATGTACACGCATTTGTGTTCACTTTCAAGATTTCATAAAATCTCTTTTTGCAGGGCTCATTGGACAGCAGTGGATCACAGAAAATGCCTATTGGTAAGTTTTCATATTACCACTCTCTAAAAGAGGCATTTTTTACTAGTGTGTAGGATAGTGCTAGTGTACAGGGTGATCGTTGGTCGACACGGACCCGGTGGGCCGAAGGGCCTGTATCCAAGCTGTATCTCTAAAGTCTAATGTAAAGAGCGAAAACTGAAGAATGATCATATCATTAGTAGAATTAGGCCATTCGGCCCATCAAGTCTACGCCATTCAATCATGGCTGATCTATCCCTCCTAACCTCATTCTCCTGCCTTCTCCCCATAATATATTCAGTGGGCGGCGCGACTCTCGTCAGCAGCGGCCTCTGCAGTCCGTCTGCGTTTTTATTATTTTATGTCTATGTTTTTATGTAGTTTTTGTTATTTTTTGTTGGGGTATGTGTGTGGGGGGGTGGGGGTGGTGTGGGGGGGAGGGGGTAACTTTTAAATCTCTCCCTGCACGGGAGACCCGACCTTTTCTTTGTCGGGTCTCCGTTGTCGTTGCGGCTGCAACGAGGAGCGGCCTCCAACAGGAAGACCGGGGGCTGTGGTGCCGACTACTCACCTCACCGTCGCGGAGCTGGCCGAGTCCAGAGCGGGTGGAGCTGTGGTGGACGCTGCTGCGGCCCGACCTCCGGAGTTTCGGAGGCTGCAACTGCGGGTTTGGCGGACAGTGACTGGGGGGAGACCGCTTTTCGGGGCTTCCGCAACGGCGACTTCTCCCGCCCGAGTTGCGGGGTTGAAGAGCTCCTGGAGCGGGGCCTTACACCACCGCCCCGCGCGGCTTGGAATGGCCGCGGGATTGCGAGCGCACGCCGGGGGCTCTAACACCAAGACCCGGTGTGCGACCTTGCATCACCCGGCGTGGCTTTAATGGCCACGGGACAATCGCCATCGCCCGCCGGGGGCTTTGACTTTGACTCTGACATCGGGGGGGAGAGTGCAGTGGAGAGATAAGTTTTTTTGGCCTTCCATCATAGCAATGTGATGGATGTTTATGTAAATTATGTTGTGTCTTGGGTCTATTTGTTTGTAATGTAGGGCTGCAGAAACGACATTTCGTTTGGACCTCAAGGGGTCCAAATGACAATAAATTGAATTGTATTGTAAATGTATTGTATTGTATAACCTCTGACACCCTTACTAATCAACTAGTGATATACAGTGCATTCAGAAAGTATTCAGACCCCTTCACTTTTTCCATATTTTGTTACGTTACAGCCTTATTCTAAAATGGATTAAATTCATTTTTTTTATCATCAATCTCCACACAATACCCCAGAATGAACAAGTGAAAACAGGTGTTTAGAAATGTTTGCAAAGTAATTAAAACGAAATAACTGAAATATCACATTTACATAAGTATTCAGAACCTTTGCTATGACACTCAAAATTGAGCTTTGGTGCATCCTGTTTCCATTGATTATCCTTGAGATGTTTCTACAACTTGATTGGAGTCCACAAATGGTAAATTAACTTGATTGTACATGATTTGGAAAGGCACACACCTGTCTATATAAGGTCCCACAGTTGACAGTGCATGTCAGAGCAAAAACCAAGCTATGAAGACGAAGGAATTGTCCGTAGACCTCCGAGACAGGATTGTGTCGAGACACAGATCTGGGGAAGGGTATGAAACAATTTCTGCAGCATTGCAGGTCCTGAAGAGCACAGTGACCGCCGTCATTCTTAAATGGAAGAACTTTGGAACCACCAGGACCATTCATAGAGCTGGCCGCCCGGTCAAACTGAGCAATCGGGGGGAGAAGGGCCTTGGTCATTCTGACAGAGCTCCTCTGTGGAGATGGGAGAAACTTCCAGAAGGAAAACTATATCTGCAACACTCCAACAATCAGGCCTTTATGGTGGCGTGGCCAGATGGAAGCCATTCCTCAGTAAAAGGCACATGACAGCCCGCTTGGAGTTTGCCAAAAGGCACCTAAACAAGATTCTCTGGTCTGATGATACTAAGATTGAACTCGGGCCTGAATGCCAAGCATCACGTCTGGAGGAAACCAGGCATCGCTCATCATCTGGCCAATACCGTACCTACGGTGAAGTATGGTGGTGGCAGCATCATGCTGTGGGGATATTTTTCGGCGGCAGGAACTGGGAGACTAGTCAGGATCGAGAGAAAGATGAACAGAGTAAAGTACAGAGAGATCCTTGATGAAAACTTGCTCCAGAACGTTCTGGACCTCAGACTGGGGCAGAGGTTTACCTTCCAACAGGTCAACGACCCTAATCACAGCCAATACAACGCAGGAGTGGCTTCATGACAAGTCTGTGAATGTCCTTGAGTGGCCCAGCCAGAGCCCGGACTTGAAACGGATCGAATATCTGCAGCGACCTGAAAATAGATGTGTATCGATGCTCCCCATCCAACCTGACAGAGCTTGAGAGGATCTGCAGAGAAGAATGGCACAAGTTACCCAAATACAGGTGTGCCAAGCTTGTAGCATCATACCCAAGAAGACTTGAGGCTGTAATCACTGCCAAAGGTGCCTCAACAAAGTACTGAGTTATAGGCCTTTCTCACGGGGCGACTTGACGCAAGATGTAACCAGAGTGAAGTGGTCGTGGTCTAGCACGATATCACACGATATAACGGGGAGGTAGATAAAGAGTTCCCACGGTACTCAGCATTTCTGTTATTTGTGCGAGTGACTTGTCCGTCTCCCGAGCTTTCCCGTTAAATCTTGAATGAACATTGTGAACTGTCAAGTGTTGTTAAATCATCACGTGGCACAAATGATGTCACTTTTTTTTTCACACACTATAAATATCCTCCCTTGGTTGAATTGGCTCATTTGGAGACATGCCTGTACTAATGCCGTGACTTTACTGCAGGAAGATGCCACATTACTTAGACGATGTTAGTTTAAATTTCCAACGTGTGTTTCAGAGTAAAGAGTCAGCGCAGAATCCTTGATAATCAAAAACTGTCTGAATCAGCAAGTTAGACACAAAATGCTGGAGTAACTCAGCGGGCCAAGCAGCATCTCTGGAGAAAAGGAATAGATTCCATTTTTGGTCGGGACCCTTCTTCGGGATGATTGTAGGGGGAACTGGAAGCATGAAAAGACCGGGACAAATCAGGGCCAACAACAGATGACCTCAGCAGGGTATTTTGAAGAGGGGTCCCGACCCGAAATGTCGCCTAACCCTTTCCTCCAGAGATGCTGCCTGACCCACTGAGTCACTCCAGCACTTTATGTCTATATTTGGTTCCCTGATAGGCCAATTGTTGGCTAGGGATAGTGTGATCCCAAGAGGGAACCATCGTTGCAAACCTTGGACTGGTTAACCGACATTTACTGCATGGGGGAGGGGGGTGGGGCAGGAGGGGGTGGGCGGGGGAGAGAGAGAGTGAGAGAGTAAGTTACCTAAAATTACATAATTCAATGTTCATAGTGAACACAGACACAAAATGTTGGAGTAACTCAATGGGTCAGGCAACATATCTGGAGAAAATGAACAGGTGGCGTTTGTGTCTATCTTCGGTAAAAACCAGCATCCGCAGTTCCTTCCTGCACAATGGATCTCAGTGTCAAGTCTCTGACTCCCGTTGGCAGGCCATTCGGCCCACAGCCCGCCCAGCCATGACTAACCCATGTCACAGGGGGATGGTGTGAAGGCGGAGTTAGACAGAGCTTGATTAATGTTACGGTTGGGGAATGGGCCATAATATGGCCAGGGAAACGCTGTTATTCGTGACGCCCCCTCCGCCCTTTCCCAGCTGTTCTCAATCGCACCCCTGGCCACACAAAAATTTATACTTTAAGAAGGAATACACGGAACATTTAAACTCAGAACGCTTCTAACAGAGTGAGCCATGTGAGCACTTTGATCATTCTCCCTGTATTTGCATTTGACAAAATAGTCGGGAAAAAATGTTTAAAAGTGTTCATACCTTTTGCTATGCCTAATTGGCCCTTACCTCTGCGAAAATAGTCTGATATTCGTAGGTGAAATGTCACCAACAATAATTGATTCTATTATTAATTGACTAATAATTGACTATTAGCGGAAAGATGCAATTCTGATCTAATATTATCAATGCCTCTGTCTTTGGAAGCAACACCAGCAATTTATTAAATCTGACTACATGCGGCACAGTGGTAGAGTTGCTGCCTCACAGCCCCAGAGACCGGGGTTCGATCCTGACCATGGGTGCAGTCTGTATGGAGTTTGTATGTTCTCCCTGTGACCGCGTGGGTTTTCTCCGAGTGCACCGGTTTCCTCTCACACTCCAGAGATTACAGGTTTGTAAGTTAATCGGCTTCGGTAACATTGTAAAATTGTCCCTGGAGTGTATAAGAATAGGTGGTCGGCGCGGACTCGGTGGGCCGAAGGGCCTGTTTCCGCGCTATATCTCTAAAATCTGAAGTTAGGTAATGTCTAAAGGAACTGCAGATGCTGGTTAATACGCACAAAAGGACACAAAATGTTGGTGTAACTCAGCAGGTAAGTCAGATCTGGGAAGAAAAACATAAAAAGCTGGAGTAAGTCAGCGGGTCAGGCAGCATCTCTGGAGAAAAAGAATCGATTCGAATCGGAACCCTTCTTCAGACATCGTAATCGGAATTGAGTCTGAAGATGTGTCTCGTCCCGAAACATCACCTATTTTTCTCCAGAGATGCTGCTTGACTCGCTGAGTTACTCCAGCTTTTTGTGCCTGTCTTCGGTTTAAACCAGCATGTGCAATTCACTCCTTACACGGGTCTCCGGAGAACATTGATTGGTAGCGTTCCGGACCCTGCTTCGGAAAGGCATCGATCGCTAGTCGGCGAGGACTCCGAGCTGTATCTCTCAAAGAAGTACATGTGAAAAATTTCTCACGGACCATAAAAATGCGGGACCTTTCAGTAAAGCCCCTTTTAAAGATTATAGTTATTTCTTGAATCTCATTAACATAACTCATGAATAAGTTGATGTCCATATGCGGATGCAAATCTTTATTTTTTAAATTCAATCCCACAGAAGACAATTTTTACTCACCTTCTGTCCCCTCTGTCCAGCTTCCGGGTTCACCGTTCGCAGGAGTTCCCACGGTAAACGCAAGAGTTATTACGGATATCGCACTGGCCACTACGTCCATATAATGTTGCAATGTTCAACCACAAGTGTACAAGTCACTCTTGGAGAAATTCAAGCTTGCTTGAATTTTCTCCCGAGTCACCAAGTTACACGAGTACCTGCCGTTAGCGCCACGGTGGTCCACGGTGATCCACGAATGCCGTACGGTTATCGCATGAGGTTCCCACGATGTTCAACTCTGGTTAACTCTTGCGTCAAGTCGCCCCGTGAGAAAGCGCTATAAAGGGTCTGAATACTTATGTAAATTATATTTCAGTTATTTATTTTTAATTACTTTGGATAAATTTCTAAACACCTGTTTTTGCTTTTTTATGATAGGGTATTGTGTGTAGATTGATGATTAAAAAAATGAATTTAATCCATTTTAGAATAAGGCTGTAACGTAACTAAATGTGGAGAAAATGAAGGGGTCTGAATACTTTCTGAATGCACTGTATAAGTGACATTTCATGGTTGAATTGTGCTGTTGCATTATCCCGTGTGCTGATTTTTCATAGAGATACACGTTTCAAAGATTCGTTGGGTATTAAAATTCTTCTAAATATTTTTTGGATACATGTTGGTAGAAATTTGTGGTGGCACAGTGGTGCAGCGGTAGAGTTGCTGCCTTACAGCACCAGAGACCCGGGTTCTAACCTGATATGGATGCTGTCTGTACAGAGTTTGTACATTCACCCCGTGACCGTCTTGCACATTCTATCCGTGACTGGGTGCTCTGGTTTCCTCTCACACGCCAAAGAGGTACAGGTTTGTAGGTTAATTGGCTTCGGTAAAAATTATAATTTGTCCCTAGTGTGCAAGATGATGCTAGTGTATGGGGTGATCGCTGGTCGGCACGCACACAGTGGGCCAAAAGGCTGTATTTCTAAATTAAAAAATAACGAAATGATCTGATGTTCATATGTGTGCCTATCATTGTATCGAACACAAGGTGCTGTAATAACTGAGCTGGTTAGGCAGCATCTGTGGAGAACATGAATAGGCAATGTTTTGGGTCTGGACCCTTCTTCAGACTGGAAACATTGTATTCTTTAATCACATTTATATTAAATGTTTAACATTTATATTAAAGCAGTGATATATTTTCACACAATCCTGCAGTACTCACAGTGTGACCTTTGTTTTACAGAATTGAATGACGTTGTCTTTGTGATTCAGAGTCAAAAGCAATCTTTCCATGCAAACCAAGCAGCAAAACTGAAACAAGACATCTTACAGCAGGCTGAGGTGTTTAGTCAAGTAAGTTCCTGAAAATAGTATGTCGAGCTACAATATGGTGGCACAGTGGCGCAGCGGTAGCGTTGCTGCTGCCTCACCGTGCCAGAGACCGGGGATCGATCCTGACCTCAGATGCTGCCTGTGTGGAGTTTTCACATTCTCCCCATGACCGTGGGTTTCCTTTAGGAGCCCCGGTTACTTCTGCATCCCAAAGTCGTGCGGGTTTGTAGGGTAATTGACACTCTGAAAATTGCCCCTAGTGTGTAGAATGGAACTAGCGGGAATGGGTAATGGATGGTTAATTTGGACGGTGGATCAAAGGGCCTATTTCTACGCTGTTTCTAAACTAACTAAACCTCTTTTGTGATTGATTCATTGATTTGTAGTTGTACGGGTTCAAGAATGAATTACATTTCCTTAGAATCAGCATGTTTAAATCATAAAAATTCTAAATTGATATCCAAGAATTATGAGAAGGTGCAGAATATAAATAACCAGATAACTCTTGTTATAATGGATCATGGTGGGGGGGGGAGGGCGAGGTGGTGGAATGGTATCCGTTATTGGTGATTGTCTTGATTAGTAAGGGTGTCAGGGGTTATGGGGAGTAGGCAGAAGAATGGGGTTGAGTGGGAAAGATGGATCAGCCATGTTGGGAGTGGATGAGAAAGTGGGATAACATTGAACTAGCGTGAACGGGTGATCGAAGGTCAGCTTGGATTCGTTGGGCCAAAGGGCCTGTTTCCGTGCTGGATCGTTAAACTAAACTAAACTGGTAATGGGGCTGTCCCACTGTACGAGCTAATTTAAGAGTTCTCCCGCGTTTCCCCTGATTCGAACTCGGTGAATTACAGTAATAGCCGCTCGTGGGTATTCGAGGCTCTCGCGGACATTTTTCACCATGAAAAATCTTACCTAATGATATCAACAAAAGATTTGCTCAATTTTATCAGAACTTGTACACATCCAAAACGTTAACAGACAATAATAAAGTTACAGAGTTCTTGGACAATTGTAATCTTCCAAAACTAGAGTTGAAGGAACAAGAGGAATTGGGAGCACAAATTTCAATTAAGGAAATAGAAGACACAATAAATTCATTGAAGAATGGAAAAACACCAGGACCAAATGGATTTAGTAATGAATTTTACAAAAGTTTTTACGACATAATCACACCACGTTTACAGAAGATGTATACTTATGCTTTTAAAGAACAAACCTTACCTGATACATTAGCAGAATCAATGATTACATTAATACTTAAAAAAGATAAAGATACAGAAGAACCCGGATCATACAGAGCTATTGCATTGTTAAATACAGATCAAAAAATATTAGCGAAAACTCTAGCTAGAAGGCTAAGTAAGTATGTTAGTAAATTAATAAATGCGGATCAAATGGGATTTATACCCAAGAGCCAATCATCTAATGATTTGAGACGTCTGTTTAATATAATGCATTCTCATAAAATTGAAGAACAAGAGTTATCAATGATCTAATTGGATGCAAAAAAGGCATTCGATCAAGTGGAATGGGACTACTTGGTTAAAGTACTGCAAACATTTCAAATGGGAGAGAACTTCATTTCATGGATAAAATTATTATATAATAAACCTACGGCTAGAATATTAACTAATAATATATTATCTACAAAATTCCAATTTTCAAGGGGCAACAGACAAGGATGCTCATTATCACCGCTGTTATTTGCTCTGGTAATTAAACCTTTAGCCGAAAGAATTAGAACACATCCGAATATCCACGGTTATAATACAAAATATTCAAATAACAAAATATCCTTATACGCAGACGATGTACTACTGTACATCACAAAACCCCAAACTAGTATACCAAACATATTAAACCTAATCGAGGAGTTTGGATCTTTCTCAGGATACAGAATAAATTGGAATAAAAGCGAAATTATGTCGATAAAACCGAAAGACTCAGCACACCTCTCAAAATTCCCTTTTAAAATAGCCACAGAAAAATTTAAATATTTGGGAATCGAAATCACTAGAAAATATCAAGCTATGTATAAAGCTAATTATAGTCCCCTACTTAAGAAATTAAATACTTTAATTAAATTCTGGAAAACGCTTCCGATGTCTTTAATAGGCCGAATAAATGCGATAAAAATGATCTTTTTACCACAAATTCTATACCTATTTCAATCAATCCTATATATCTACCAAAAAAGTTTTTTTTTAAACTGGACTCAGACATTACAAATTTTATATGGGACTATAAATCCCACAGAATACAAAGAACTCACTTGAGCAAACCTAAAGAATTGGGTGGTTTAGCACTTCCTAACTTTATGTACTACTAGACCAAGGGCAGACCCGTTGGGTCTGCTACCCCAACGCAGCCGTTCCCTACCCGTAGCCCCCACGGGAGACGTGGTCCTCCAACTCAAGCGGCTCAGGAATCAGCAGTTCGGCTGTTTTTAAATGGCGTCTTTGAGGCGAGATGCGGGCGCCAGCAGCCGTTATGGTCGCTGGCCAGCAGGAGGCGACAAAATGAGTGAGTGGGGGGGGGGGGGGGGGGGGGGGGGGGGGGGGGGGGGGGTGGGGGGGGGTGGGGGGGGGGGGGAGAGAAGGTTTTAATAAAAAATGTGGACATAAACATAACGAAATCTAATGAGGAGTGGATAGTTGGAATGGAAAGTGAAATGTGTACCGAAATGGCTGCTTCTATGGGTGAGAAGCCAGTTTATTTTTGAAATATTGGGGGGTGGGGGGGGGGGGGGGGAGAAGGATTTGATTAAAAACGTGTACTTAAACACGACGAAATGTAATGAGGAGCGGATACTTAGAAAGAAAACCGAAATCTCTACCGAAATGGAAAAGATCTCGGAGATTGAGCGTCTGGATTCGGCGTGGCAATGAATCAAAGGAAGAAATGCAGCCGGCAGCCGTACATGTAAGTGGATCCATTCCGATTGGACATCTGCGAGCATCGGCCATTCCGATTGGACATCTGCGAGTATTGGGCATTGTGACATCACACGATGGAACGAATCAAAAGGCAGAAAGGCAGCCAGACGGCAGGCGGCAGGCACAGAGTTTTAATAGTATATAGATTACTGGGCAGTAAATATCAAAAATATGATTCACCTGCTGAACAATTCTGCCCAGCAGGTGGATTGGATTATAATGGAGAGAAAGGACTGCTCCCCTTGTAATATTGGAGCGATCCTCCTCTCACCAATGAACTTGAACAACACAAATTATAATAAAAATCCAATTATACACAGTACAATTAGAACCTGGAAACAAATAAAACATAACCTAAAATTAAGAAATCTATCTCAGTTATCTCCTATAGATAATAATCCGTTGTTTAAACCCTCTATTATAGATAAATCTTTTACACAATGGGACAGAATAGGAATTAAAACGCTCGGAGATTTGTACGAAAATGGAAAATTATTATCATTCCAACAATTACAAATAAAATATAATCTGAGAAATAACCATTACTTTAAATATCTTCAATAATCTGACTACCTGAAAAAATATACACAAGATTATTATAATATGCCACCAGATTTACTGGACGAAGCAATGAAGAGAAAGGCTGAATCAGCAAACTTAATATCATACTTGTATAACATTATTTTAAATATAGAAATACCATCAACCGACGGTATTAGAAGAGACTGGGAACAAGAACTAGCTATGAAAATTTCAAAAGAGAGGTGGGATAAACATTTACAATATGTGCATAAATGCTCGATTAACGTTAGACACACTAATACAATTCAAAATCTTACGCAGATTATACTATTCAAAAAACAAAATAAGTAAACTTTTTCCTAACGTCTCACCTATTTGTGATAAATGCCGATCTCAAGAAGCTACCATAGCGCACTCATTTGTTTTTTGTATAAAAATTCAAAAATTCTGGACTGAAATTTTTGAAATCTTCACAAAATTATTCAAAATAAAACTGATACCAAAACCTGAATGGATTATCTTTGGTACAATGGAAGGTAGCCCTGAACTAAATGTGTTTCAAAAGAATCTATTTAATTATGGGCTAATAATGGGGAAAAAAGCTTATATTTAAATTCTGGAAGAATGCTCCTATACCAACATTAAATATGTGGATTTCAAATATGTTTGAAACATTACACCTGGAAGATATGAGACTCCTCCTTGCAGGCAAATCAGACCACTTCCAAAAGACGTGGTCTGCATTTATCGACTTACAACAAGAATAAGGTGCATCCGTACTTCAAAAAAGAAATGGTGTCAAGATCTGGTAAGGGGGGAGGAAAAATATGAAGTTGGTATATCCCTTTTGCGCGGTTTTTATAATAGAGCTTTGGGTTTTTTTTTTTTCCTTTTTCCTCCTTTCTTTTCTAGGGTCTATTTCTTAATTCTTTTCTCTAACCAATGGGCCTCTTTTTTTTTTTTCTCATTGTTCACTCTTTTACACGAACACAACTTTCTTTCTCTCACTTTCTCTACTTTCTTTATCTATATTTTTCCTTAAAGCTTAAAGAATGAAGGGGTACAATAAATGTAATAAGATATATCTGGCTTGTACTATTGTAATTTACTGTACTTCTAATAAATAAAAATATTTAAAAAAAGAAAAATCTTGACCAGTCTTCCAGAGCTTACCGCGTTTCCCGAGTACCTGCCGTTAGCTTAAGAAGCCGCTAAGAAACGTCCCGAGCTCCGACGTACCCGCTCCGTACATTCTAGGTGCTTACCACGAGTTTGATTTTTTTTTTAACTCGGGAGAGCTCTTGAATTAACTCGTACTGTGGGACAGGCCCTTAATTCTTGGAATTTTGAAATGTATTGGTTTTATTTAGATTTTAGAAATTCGGATTGTTAATGTTTATCATCGCAAAGAATTTGAGCATAAGAGCAAGGAGGTTCTACTGCAGTTGTACAGGGTCTTGGTGAGACCACACCTGGAGTATTGCGTACAGTTTTGGTCTCCTAATCTGAGGAAAGACATTCTTGCCATAGAGGGATTATAGAGAAGGTTCACCAGACAGATTCCTGGGATGGCAGGACTTTCATATGAAGAAAGACTGGATAGACTCGGCTTGTACTCGCTAGAATTTAGAAGATTGAGGGGGGATCTTATAGAAACTTACAAAATTCTTAAGTGGTTGGACAGGCTAGATGCAGGAAGATTGTTCCCGATGTTGGGGAAGTCCAGAACAAGGGGTCACAGTTTAAGGATAAGTGGGAAGTATTTTAGGACCGAGATGAGAAAAACATTTTTTACACAGAGAGTGGTGAATCTGTGGAATTCTCTGCCACAGAAGGTAGTTGAGGCCAGTTCATTGGCTATATTTAAGAGGGAGTTAGATGTGGCCCTTGTGGCTAAAGGGATCAGGGGGTATGGAGAGAAGGCAGGTACAGGATACTGAGTTGGATGATCATATTGAATGGCGGTGCAGGCTCGAAGGGCCGAATGGCCTACTCCTGCACCTATTTTATATGTTTCTATGAATAATACTGTATTTCCTGATATTGTTGTGTTCTGAGTTGTTATATTCAGCAGTTAGCATCAACACTAGATGGCAGTGGTGCTTTGGATTCTGTTCCATGATTTTTGTTGTCTTGTTACCTATAAATGAATAAGTACATAGAACACAAAACAGTGCAGCACAGGAACAGGCCCTTTGAACTAATCTCCTCTTCCTGCATCTGATCCACATCCCTCCATTCCCTGAATATCCACGTACCTATCCAAAAATCTGTTAAATGCCACTATTGTATCTGCCTCCTCCACCACTCCTGGCAGTGTGTTCCAGGCACCCACTAACAGCTGTGAATAAAAACGTCCCGCACTTCTCCTTTCAACTTAGCCCCTCTCACCTGAAAGCTACGCCCTCTAGTATTTGACATTTTAACACACACTCCAAAGGCAAACAGGTGTGTGGCTTATTTGGCTTTGTTAAAGTTGTAAATCATCCCTAGTGTGTAGGATAATGCTAGTGTATGGGGTGATCGCTGGTCAACATGGACTCTGTGGTCCAAAGGCCCTGTGTCCACGCTAAGTCTCTAAACTTAACTAAACTAAAAAATTGCCCCTCGGGTTCCTATTAAATCTTCACCCCCCCTCCCCCCACCCTCACCTTAATCCTGTGTCCTTTGGTTCTCGATTTACCCCACTCTGGGCAAGTGACCGTGTGTTTACCCCATCTATTCCTCACATTTCCAGTTTAATACAGGTTAGGTACCCAACAGTCGCAGAGTTGCCTGTCTACGCTCTAGAACTGTGCTGACAGGAGATTGAAATTGAGGTTTATGAATTAATAAATGAACTAATGTGTTTATATGTGGCAATTAATTCAACTGAATAAATAAGGAAAGCTGGAGGTCAGGCTGACAAACGACGTGAAGGTAAAACATGGTTACTGTTTTTCAAGGGAGTTGAGAGGAGATCGTTTTTCTTAAGAAAACATTGAACCCGTGGGACTGCCTTTTTGCTTGTGTGATGAAACAACGGCTGACAGAGTGGCGCAGAGGTAGAGTTGCTGCCTTACAGCACAGGAGACCCATGTGGGATCCTCACTACAGGTGCTGTCTGAACAGTTTGTACGTTCTCCCTGTGACCGCCTGGGTCTTCTCCAGGTGCTCCGGTTTCCTCCCACACTCCAAAGACGTGCGGGTTTCTGGATTAATTGGCTTCAGTAAAAATGTAAATTGTCCCTAGTGATTAGAATAGTGCTATTGTGTGGGGTGATTGCTGATCGGCACTGTCACCCCTTCGTCCATTTTATTTGTCACATCCTCAAAAAATTTCCTGACGATTAGTCAAGCATGATTTCCCTTTCATAAATCCATGTTGACTTGGACTAATCCTTTTACTGCTATCCAAATGCCCCATTATTACCTCTTTAATAATTGACTCCAGCATCTTTCCCACCACCGAAGTCAGGCTAACTGGTCTGTAATTCCCCATTTTCTCTCTCGCTCCTTTCTTGAAAAGTGCGATAACATTAGCTATCCTCCAATCCACAGGAACCGATCCTGAATCTATTGAACATTGGAAAATGATCACCAATGCGTCCACTATATGACAATAAAGGCTATCTAATCTAATCTAATATTTCTAGAGCCACTTCCCCGAGGACCCTGGGATGCAGACCATCAGGCCCAGGGGATTTATCATCCTTCAGTCCCATTAGCCTACCCAATACTATTTCGCGCCTAATGAAAATTTTTTTCAGTTCCTCCACCCCCTTAGATCCTCTGTCCTCCAGTACATCTGGGAGATTGTTTGTGTCTTACTTAGTGAAGGTTCATTCTACAGCAAGACAATGATCCCAAACATACTGCTAAAGCAACAAAGGCGTTTTTCAAAAAAATGGTCAATTCTTGAGTGGCCTAGTCAATCACCCGATCTGAACCCAATTGAGCATGCCTTTTATGTGCTGAAGAGAAAACTGAAGGGGACTAGCCCCCAAAACAAGCATAAGCTAAAGATGGCTGCAATACAGGCCTGGCAGAGCATCAACAGAGAAGACGCCCAGCAACTGGTGATGTCCATGAATCGCAGACTTCAAGCAGTCATTGCATGCAAAGGATATGCAACAAAATACTAAATATGACAACTTTCATTTACACGACATTGCTGTGTCCTAAACATTACGAATTTCTACATGGTGAAACCAAAATGTATAAAAATGGTCTTTATGAAAATCTGACAATGTGCACTTAACCACATGTGGGTTTTTTTCTATTACAAATCTCAAATTGTGGAGTTCTCGATTCTCCGACTCTGAGCAAGAGACAATGTGTATCGACCCTACCTATTCCTACACCTCCATAAGATCACTCCTCATGCTCCTTCACTCCAAAGAATAAAGTCCCAGCCTGCCCGACCTCTCCTTATAGCTCAGGCCGTTTAGTCGTGGCAACCTCCTCGTAGATCTTCTCTGCCCCCTTTCTAGCTTGACAACATCTTTCCTATTCCATGGTGACCAAAAC
Organism: Amblyraja radiata; assembly: GCF_010909765.2. Classification (NCBI taxonomy): domain Eukaryota; kingdom Metazoa; phylum Chordata; class Chondrichthyes; order Rajiformes; family Rajidae; genus Amblyraja; species Amblyraja radiata. The sequence continues at coordinate 54,156,879 of NC_045961.1, forward strand.
TGAACACCATGTGACCTGCAGAAGCTGTTTGAATTGCTGAGTTCCTCCAGCAGTTTGTTTTCTTTGCACAGGGATTAATATTACCAGACCATAATGACCCTGTGTTGTAATTAATGCTGGTACATAATATCCAATGCACAGACTTTCTTATTAACCTGTTGGACCCGTTTTAACATGCGCCTGATTCCAGGTCATGATAACTTCAGCAGTGATAACTCAGGTGCCTGCTGTCTCAGAAGCAATTGCTGTAATGTGCTAAAAGATAATTTTTGCTAAATGACAATTAATATCCATTAGGGATAGCATCACCACACTATGAATTTGGAAGTAGAAACCTGACCTGCTGAGTTACTCTCGAACTTTGTGTCTTTAATTAATTTGTAATTTGCCTGCCATAATTCAGAACTATCTAGTTGACAGGTTGACAACCGTTTCCTGGTTGCATATCCGTTTTGGGTTTGTGTGTCAAACCATGAACAAGGTCACAGCATGCTCTGTATATCAGCTTGACAGTGCAAAATAGTGGATGGAGAATTCATTCTGGGAATGACCTATAAATGTTTCCGCAGGATGGATGTTAATGAACTCTGTGTTCCGTATGTTAATGCTGGTCATTGACTTCTCACAAAAGCCTGCATGAAAACTCATTGCGATGATACATTTACATTGTGTTTTAATGTCATCTAAGTGCATAGGGGTGATGTTAAACTTAAATGCCCCACTTTCTTCCTCAACGGCCTTAGACATAAGCAGATTGTGGACCTAACAGTAGTTGATTATCAGGGCTAGTTTTTCTGTAATATAGATGAGACAACTGCAGGTGCTGGTTTAAATCGAAGGTAGACACAAGATGCTGGAGTAACTCGGCGGGACAGGCAGCATCTCTGGAGAGACGGTAATTGGTGACGTTTCAGGTCGAGACCCTTCTTCAGATTCTGAAGAATCTGAGTCTTAAGAAGGGTCTCGACATGAAACGTCACTCATTCCTTCTCTCCAGAGATGTTGCCTGTCCCGCTGAGTTACTCCAGCACTTTGTGTCTACCTACTGACAACTATCTACATTTGTCGACATAAGGAACTGCAGATTCTGAATTCTTGAGCAAAGCACAAAGTGCTGGAAGAACTCAGCAGGTCAGGTTGGCAATGTTAGGTGACATTTCGGGTTGGGGCCCTTCTTCCGACTGAATTTGAAACGTTGCCTGTCCATTCCCTACACAGATGCTGCCTGAACCGCTGAGTTCTTCCAGCATTGTATTTTATCAACGTTTGTCACTGTTTCACTTGAAGGTGAGAGGAACTTTAGGATCCTCTAGAGAAGACTGTTGTACATTTTATTGGAGACAGAGGAACTGCATATGCTAGATACTGGAGCAAAACACAAAGTGCTGGAGATTCAGAGGATCAGGCAGCATCTGGAGAGGGAATGGACAGGTGACGTTTCGGATTCAGTCTAAAGAATGGTCCCAACCTGAGACTTCAGACTGATTGCAGTGTAAGGGAGAGAGCTGGAAAAGAGAGGTGAGGACAGGACCAAGCCTGGCGAGTGATAGGTGGAGACAAGTGATGTGGGGTTGATTGGCAGATGGATGGGGTAAGTGACAAAGGCTGAAGGTGAAAAGGTGTTAGATAAGGGGGGAAGAGGCATAAAAGCCATTCAGCCGACCTTCACCGAATGTGTTATTTCACTTTTTTTTTCATAGGAATTGAGGGAAGTTGGGGAATTGAGATGAAAGTTAATACATTTCCAAGCTAATCTTGCTGTAAAATACCTTTTTACAGAGTGGCACAGTTGGTAGAGCTGCTGCCTCACAGCGCCTAGAGACCCGGATTTGATTCTGACCTCGAGTAGCTTGCACGTTTTAGCTGTGAGTGCGTGGGTTTCCTCCGGTGCTCTGTTTCCTCCCACATCTCAAAGACATATGGGTTTGTCGGTTAATTGGCCTCTGTAAATTGCCCCCAGTGTGCAGGGAGTGGATGAGAAAGTGGGATAACATTGTGTACGGGTGATAGATGGTCGGCGTGGACCATATGGCCTGTTTCCATGCTGTATCTCAAAACTAAATCTCTAAATTATTTTCCTAAACCTTAAAAATATTACAATTTATTGTTAGAATTGTAAGCAGTTAGTTTTAATAACTGATTAACCGTATACTGTTTAGCAAATTCATTGGTCCATAAAGCTAAGTTTATAATCCTTCCAATAAATATTTCAAAATATATTGGATTTTAAAATGTTAGAATATCGTATAATTTTAATCGTAATACATATGTGCATTCCAATTTTTTTTTAAATTTCTGAAATGCTGAATAGATTAGTTAAAAATTGTGCTTTTTTTCCCTTCATGTTTGCTGTCTTTGAGAATGAGTTGATGTGCATGCTTGCCATACATCGAGAAATTCTCACAAAAAAAGTGCTGGAGTAACTCAACGCGTTATGCAGCATCTCCCACCGGATCAACTACAAAATCCTGATCCTCACCTACAAAGCCCTCCACCATCTGCCCCCCCCCCCCTATCTCACTGACCTCCTCTCCCCCTACCAACCCTCACGGTCCCTCAGATCCACATCAGCCGGTCTCCTCTCCATCCACAAGTCCAACCTCCGCAGTTTTGGGGACAGAGCCTTCTCCAGGGCAGCTCCCAGGCTCTGGAACTCCCTCCCCCAACTGATCCGCAATTCTGTGTCCCTCACCATCTTCCAGTCCCGCCTCAAGACCCATCTCTTCACCTCTGCCTATCCTTAGCCCCACGTCCCCCTCCCTTTTCATCTGTGCATTCATTGCCTCATATTGTGTTTTGTATTGAATTCTGTCTTTACTTTGTGTACTAGTCATGTCTCTACTATTTATTTCATTCCCCTTACATGTTTTTCCTCTACCTGCTAAATTTTTGTAAGGTGTCCTTGAGACTCTTGAAAGGCGCCCATAAATAAAATTTATTATTATTATTATTATCTCTGGAAAACATTGATAGGTGATATTTCAGATCGGAACCCTTTATCGAACAGAAGTGTCCTGATCAAAAAACGTCACCTATCCATATTCTCCAGAGATGCTGCATGACCCGCTGAGTTACTCCGGCAGTTTGTGCCTTTTTTGTAAACCATCATCTGCAATTCCTTGTATTCACATCTAGACATTCTAATGTGTAGGAAAGAACTGCAAATGCTCGTTTAAATCAAAGGTAGACACAAAATGCTGGAGTAACTCAACGGGACAGGCAGCATCTCTGGAGAGAAGGAATGGGCGACGTTTCAGGCCGAGACGTTTCAGTCTGAAGAAGGGTCTTGACACGAAACGTCGCTCATTCCTTCTCTCCAGAGATGCTGCCTCGCCCGCTGAGTTACTCCAGCATTTTGTGTCTACCTTAGGCATTCTAATGTCTGCTGTAAGCCAGCGTTTTTTTTAGTATTCGTGTTGGTTTATTATTGTTACATGTACTGAGATACAGTGAGAAGCTTTTGCTATCTAATCATATTAGATAATACAGTACATGAATACAATCGGCCAAACTCGAGTACAATGTAGAACGGAGAAAAAAATATCAGAGTGCAGAATAGGGTGGCTTAGTGGCGCAGCGGTAGAGTCGCTGCCTTACAGCACCTGAGACTCAAGTTGGATCCTGATTACGGGTGCTGTCTTTTTGGAGTTTATACATTCTCCCTGTGACTGCGTGGGTGTTTTCCAGGTGCTCTGGTTTCCACTCACACTCCAATGACGTGCAGGTTTGTAGGTGAATTGACTTTTGTAAATTGTCGGTAGTGTGTAGGACAGTGCTAATGTATGGGGATCGCTGGTTGGTGTGGACTCGGTGGGCCAAAGGGCCTGTTTCCACGCTGTATCGTCCCGCACTTTTCCTTTAAACTTTGCCCCTCTCACCTCAAAGCTACACCCTCTAGTCTTTGATATTTTAACACACACTCCAAAGGCGTACAGGCGTGTGGCTTATTTGGCTCTGGTAAAATTGTAAATCATCCCTAGTGTGTAGGATAATGCTTGTGTATGGGGGTGACAGGGCTGCCAACATTGGGTGAGAGTTGGGAGTGAGAAATTGCGAGAGACCAAGCCCGAAGGAGCGTAGCGACCGAAGGGGGGATGAGAGGGGGGTGCCCCCTCCCACTGTACGGAGCTTTTGCATTTCCCAGCTTGAAATTGTGTAATCTGGTGCATACTGTAGCGAGTCTTTTAACTTACACTTGAATGCAATATTTATGCTTTAAATTGGATTAGCTATGAATAAGGTTGCGCTAAATTACATTCCTAATTACATTCCACAGTAGAGGCAGACTCTGATCAACAGGTGCAGAACATGAATGATCTTTGTGTATTCATGTATGGAAATCAGATTATAATCAAGCACTTGGCCCATGTTGACCAACCTAGGTCTCACTGCACACCTGGTACTACTCCTGACCCTGACTCCAGTTGCATCCCTTCTCTCATTCCTGACCCTGAGTCCAGCCTTGCACCTGGTCCCCTATTCTACCCTGATCATAGCTGCTTACCTGCTTAGGTTCCCAGTGCTGAACACTCCCATTGTCCCAGCTTTTACTGCACACCTAGTACTATTCCAGACCTTGACTCTGGATGCACACTTGGCCTTGCTCCTAGCCCCTCTGCACTGACAATATATCTGGCCCACACATAATGCCCCATATCTGACCCCCTGGACTTAACCTATTACGTTGAAGTTCACATGTGCTTATCTAATGCGGAAATCTTTCATGGGGCACTTCACAGACCAAATTTTGGATAACAAAATTTGCGACACCCATTGGCTTCCTTGTTATCTAACATGCTAGTTACTTTGTCAAGGAATTAATTAATTGGTTGAACACGATTTCTCATCCATAAAATTATACTCTCTCAGTTGTATAAGTATTCTGTTACTATTTCCTTCATTTTCCGAACAAACTGTCCTGAAGTCATTTTCACCCCCAATATTGGATAGGTATATGGACGGGAATTGGAATGGAGGGTTATGGTCTGAGTGCAGGTAGATGGGACTAGGGGAAAATAAGTGTTCGGCACGGAGTTGAAGGGCCGAGATGGCCTGTTTTCCGTGCTGTAATTGTTATATGGTTATATGGTTATATTTTCAGTATTTTGCTGTCTTCCTCTCAGCTGGGACTTTTCTGAAATGCAAATTCCAATAACTATATATTTAAGCAATATTATTCTATTAAATGTGACCTTGAGCGTCCATAATATTTCCTGTGGTATTCATAACACAACAATGATAAAAATATCTTTGTTTTGATTGCACCTACCAAAATGCATACATTATTATATTACAGTTAATAAGTACCGAGGGCAAAATTTTGTTCCAATGCTTCCCATTCCCAATTACTTTTACATTGAAGTGATTGAAATCCAAGTGAGTTTAAATGGCATCAGAAAAATAAAACCTCCGGAATGGATGATATTCATTACGTGGTTGGTTGGAGTCAGTATCAACACAATTACTATATTAAACTTTGAATCTTCAGATGTCCTGGTTCAAGCTAAAACTAAAGACAAATAATAACCTCCTCACACATTCCCCTGCAATTATCTCTGTCACTCCTTTAAAATATTCCCCTTCTTTGAACAAGCTCTTAATCATTGCATCTGAATCGGTTTCCATTTGATTACACTCCTTGAGGATGTTCATCTATGTGTTCAATTAATAAAACAACGAGATTGGGGACATTTCTATTCAATTGTCAAAATAATTAGGGCGGGGGGGGGGGTTTAGAAACAGTCAGTGAGGTAAACAAACATAATAGTTGAGTGGCAAATGACAATAGTGCTACCTTTCCAATATTTAACTGAAGGAAATAATGACTTATTGGGGCTGTATGTTGTGACAGACAGCCTAACACCTTGCATGTCATTTTAATATTACACTTATCCCATACCCCTGGATATTTCAGATTAAAAATTTAGGTTTTGTCAACCTAATGTCAGGCTAATTACAATTCAATCACATTAGCCCACTACGAAGCGCTGAGCATTGGGATCCAGACATTACAGACAACTGGTCTCAGTTCCCCGCTCACATCTGGCAGTGCTCTCTGCCTGAACCAGGGGCCAGGGAGCGTTTTTGAAAGTGGGGGGGGCTGAGCGATCACTGATCACTCGCCTTGGGGGTATCTGGCAAGGGAGTGGAACAACTGAGTGGGGGGAGGGGGTGTTCCCCCTCTCACGGTAGGGACCTATTGAAAAATGATGTATTAAAATCATGTTTTAGTGCATTGTAGATATGATTTCAATGTTTTTTGTTTGAAGTATTTTTAAGAGATAACTTTTTAAGGGGTGACTTTGCCACACAAAGGGTGGTGGGTGTATGGAACAAGCTGCCAGAGGAGATAGTTGAGGCAGGGACTATGGATCAAAAGCAGGTAGTGTAGCTGGGACATGTTGGCGGGTGTGGGCAAGTTGCGCCAAAGGGCCTGTTTTCACACTGTATCACTCTATGACTACATTATACCTTCACCAGGCATGAATGCTTCAAAATCAAGTGGTCGAGTTTTATTGCCATATACTCAAGCATTGAAACATAGAAAATAGGTGCAGGAATAGGCCATTCGACCCTTTGAGCCAGCACTGCCATTCAATATGATCATGGCTGTTCATCTAAAATCAGTACCTCTTTCCTGTTTTTTCCCCATATCCCTTGATTTCACGAGACCCAAGAGCTAAATGTAACTCACTTGAAAATTGGCTTCCACTGCCTTCTGTGGCAGAGAATCCCACAGATTCACAACTCTTTGGGTGAAGAATGTTTGTCCTCATCTCAGTCCTAACTGGCCTACCCTTTATTCTTAATCGGTGACCCCTGGTTCTGAAGTCCTCCAACATCGGGAACTTTTTTCCTGCAGTTACAGTCAGTGAAAATCTAGAGGGCAAGCAGGATACTTTCTCCAACCACCCCCATTTGAAGGCCACTATCTTCCACCGTTTCTACCCAGTGCTTGGTACCTACTTCCAGCAGCCACTGGTTGTCCTCCAGGATGCACCGAGCCGCAGCCTGAAGGGCCTGTCCCACTTAGATGATCTTTTGGACGACTACAAGCGACAGTGGCAACAATTTTTGCTGTCGGAGGTTGTCGTAGGTTGTCGCGAGGTGTCGGTGAATGCTAGTAAAACTAGTCCCTGACAATCGCCTAAAGAGTCGCCTCAGTGGGACAAGCCCATATGTGCGTGGGAATAGCGTAGATTAAGGGAGCCGCGACCAGCTGCGTCACACATTGTCCAGCCCACTCTCCAAGTCACTGATAGACACAAAAAGCTGGAGTAACAGCCAATTTCCTCTCTGTGTCTGTGGACCCGCTCCAAGCACCAGAGGTCCATTGATCTGTGGCGCTGCTCGATACGTGATTGGCTTTGTGGAGATCAGAGCCAGATGTCACTGTGTCCTGGCACGCGGCCCTACACAGCCCTGCTAGCCGGACAGGGTTCAGTTTAGAGATACAGCGCGGAAACAGGCCCTTCGGCCCACCGATTCCGCACCGACCAGCGATTCCCACACATTAACACTATCCTACACACACTTGGGACAATTTACACTTATACCAAGCCAATTAACCAGACCTTCAGTCTGAAGAAGAGTCTCGACCCGAAACGTCACCCATTTCTTCCCTCCAGAGATGCTGCCTGACCCACTGAGTTACTCCAGCACTTTGTGTTTATCAGTTTAAACCAGCATCTGCAGTTCCTTCCTACACGTGTACCTGTCCAAATGCCGTTTAAATGTCATTGTGGTAATTTCAAGTGTAGAACGAAGGCAAGAGTGTTTAGTTGTCGCGTGCAGCGACATCTGAACAATGTCATTCTCAGTTGTTGCACCCTTACAGGCCGGTTAAAGCAACAACACACAGATACATGTAAATAGATTGATTTTGTTTACTATTGCCACCTGTGGCGAGGTACAGGGAATAGCTTTTGTTGCGTGCTATCCGGTAAATGCAAGTAAGCCGCTCACAATGTACAGATAAAGGAGAACGGGCGCAACATATATAATCAATAATATAATCAATGGATTAATAATCAGTAATATTGGGTAATCATCCCGACATATCAGCGGAGGCCCAAGTATTAGCATTACAATTAATGCCCCGCAACGCCAGAGACCCGGGTTCGATCCTGGTCTTGGGTGCTGTCTGTGGGGAGTTTAGACATTCTCCCTGTGACTGCGTGGGTTTCCTCCGGGTGCTCCAGTTTCCTCCCACACCCCAAAGACGTGCGGGTTTGTAGGTTAATTGGCCCTCTGTAAATTGCCCCCGAGTGTGTAGGGAGTGGATGAGAAAGTGGGATTACATAGAACCAGTGTGAACGGGTGATCGATGGTCAGCACAGACTTGAGGGGCCGAAGGGCTGTTTCCACGCTGTATCTTTGAACTAATTATAATATGAACAATTCAAGACTTACTTATTGGATTTGAACATGCACAATATTATTCCAAGGTTGCAGCGTATTTGAATGACATTTACTGCATAATTCCCGAGGTTATTCTTTGTAAAGTGAAGGGCAAAGTTCATCTCTACAAGTTTCATTTTCTGAAGTTAATTTGTGGTTTATATTTACCATCTTGCCTTTGCTTATTTGTTCCCACGATACAGGAATCCAAGACTTCCATTTAAAGATGAACAAAATATCAATTTAAAGACAGATATCAACTAATTTCCCCGATTGAGTATGAATATCGATTTCTTTAACATCCCCTCTCTCTCCGACCCTCTCCCACCTGACTCCTACCTGGTACCAGCTGCAAAGTCATCTTGTTGGGTCTCATTGTGTGAAAAGGAACTGCAGATACTAGTTTAAACCGAAGAGAGACACGAAATGCTGGAGTAGGGACAGGACAATTTCTGAATGCTGGAATGCGGGACAGGCAGCATCTCTGGTAATGGGTGACGTTTAGGCTCGAGACCCTTCTAAAGGTTTTGGTTAGAGACTCTTAGAAGCGTCACGACCAGAAAAGTCACCCATTCCTTCTATCCAGAGATGCTGCCTGATCCATGCCGGTCACCAGGGTGAATTTGGCCCAGAGACTAACCGCAGCGGCGCAACCTCCGACCAACCTCCGATGGCCCAGGACTCTTGAACTGAGCCTGCTCCATGGCTGGAGCTGCAGCGATTGACTCGCCAGCCCGGCCGGCGAACACTCGCCAGCCCGGCGAACACTCGCCAGCCCAGCAAACACTCGCCAGCCCCGGCTCCCCGTCCGCATCTGTTCCTGCCCCTACTTCTGCTTCCGCATCCATCCCTCCCTCACCCCCGGCTTTCCAACACCCGCAGCCCATGCACTTGATATGAGTTTTGAAATTCTCGTTGATCACAGAATTTCTCACGACAGTGGTGAGAAATTTGTGATCAGCGTGAGAGCGTGAGAATTTGGCCAAATGCGTGATTCTCACGCTCAAAGCGTGAGAGTTGGCAGCCCTGGGGTGATCGCTGATCGACACAGACTCTGTGGGCCGAAGGACCTGTGTCCTCGCTATATCTCTAAACTTAACTAAACTGACACATTGCTCCTCGGGTTCCTATTAAATCTTATATCAGTGCCGAACATGATGCCAAGACTAACTCTCATCTGCCTACACATCATCCATATCCCTCCGTTCCCTGCATATGCATATTAAAATAATTGAGGTACTGTTGAAAGTTTAAAGAAGCAGAAAAAATGGAGCCATGAAATAAATGAATTGTAACTTAAAAGATGTAGCAAGTGATGTTATGCAGTGATAGTTTGCTTTGGCTCCTCAGTGCAAACCTGGACCTTTTCTCTGTAGTTTAGTTTAGCTTAGAACACAGCATGGAAACAGGCCCCTCAGCCCACCAAGTCCACGCCGACTATCGATGACCCTTTCATGCTAGTTCTCTGTTTCCCATCTACTCCCTACACACTTGGAAGCAATTTACAGATTTATTATGTTATCTAGCGAGTGCTGTTTTTGTAGACGTGTTAAGGGCCTGTCCCACGAGCATGCGACCTGCATGCGGCAAGCGCCACCTAAAGGGCCGTTCCCACCAGCATGCGCCTGCATGCGGCAAGCACGACCAAACCAGAAGCGGGAGCGGCGCAGAGGTCAAGTGAGTGACACAGCGTCGAGTAGGCTGCGGGCCGGCAGGCCGTTGCCGCGCGGAATTTTTAAACCGCACAACTCCATCCGGCTCCGGCGATCAAAGTGGGACCGGCCCCGCGAGGCCGTACGGCTCAAGCGACCACATTAGGTCATGCAGGCGTATGCTGGTGGGACCGGTCCTTTAGGTCGCGCTTGCCGCATGGAGTCGCATGCTCGTGGGACAGGCCCTTTATGCTGCAGCAAGTAAGAATTTCATTGTTCCATTGTTGGTACATATGACAATTAAACATTCTGGATTCTTGATGTAAATGGAACTGTTGTGCCTTTCATGAGACAGGAATTAAAATGTTGTTTAAAGTTTTGTTATGTTTTTTTTCTCTCTCTTCTTAGTATCCGCCAACTGTGCTGTTGATTCATGAATTGAGCAAGCATGAAGGAGCCTGGACAATCATCCCCATTATACCATAGTAAGTATTCCCAGGTAACGCAGACAGAATCAGACAGTACCCCATCTTATGGTAGGAACTTTCTGAAGCCTAATGACAGAGGGGAAGAACCTGTTCTTGAGTTGTGCGCACTTTCAAGCTTCTGTACATTCTGCCGGTTGGCAGCAGAGAGAAGAAGGAATGAGCAGGGTGGGACAAGTTATTGATTATGCTAACTGGTTTTCCAAGGCAGCGTGAAGTGTAGATGGAGTCAATAGTGGGAAGTCTGGTCTGTGTGATGGACTAGGCTACATCCACAACTCCTTGCAATTTTTTTGCAGTCTTGGGCAGAGCTATTCACAAACCAACGTGTGATGAAACACAACAGTATGCTTTCCGTGGTGCATCCGTAGAATTTTATAAGAGTCACTGGATACAAATCACATTTCCTCAGTCTCGTTGCCGCAGACGCCTGTGTAGGTCAAGTCATCGTGTATTTTTAATGCAGAGATTGACAGAAACTTGTTTAATAAGGGTGTCAAAGGTTACAGAGAGAAGGCAGGTGAATGGAGTTGAGAGAGAAAGATAGATCAGCCATGATTGAAAGGCAGTTGCCTCGATGGCCTGGATGGCCTAATTCTGCTTCTGTGATATGTGATCCATTTTCTCTGTTAGTTTTTTTTCCTACCTTGTTTCTTGGGAATCAGTAGACATCTTGTTATTTGGAAACTCCAGTGTAAACTCTAAACTAACTAAACCAGGAACTCAGTGTTCCTCGGGACCCAATGTTAGACGGGTTTATCGGTAAGATCTTTGGAATAAATGTTGCTGCTGTGTGTAAAGGCAAACTAATCTCGTTATGATATTTTTAATGGGTTTTCTTGGAGAAAAATCAAAACAATTATTTCAAAACTCGAGGAAGGTTAATGGAGAAGATTTAAGAATTTGGTAGATCAGACTTTATCATTTAATGCAAATTAAACTTCAGTGAGATTTGTCTTATTGTAAGATGAGTACAGCATTGCAGATTGAACTAAGATATAATTCATAGAAGACAATTACCATTTTGGAGGCTGCATTTGGAGTATCGTGTTGAGTTTTGGTCACCCTGCTATAGGAAGGATGGGAAGCTGGAAAGAGTGCAGTGATGATGAAGATTTTGCCAGGACTCGGGGGCCTGTGCTACAGGGAGAGGATTGGCAGGCGAGAAACATAGAAACATAGAAAATAGGTGCAGGAGTAGGCCATTCGGCCCTTCGAGCCTGTACCGCCATTCGATATGATCATGGCTGATCATCCAGCTCAGTATCCCATTCCTGCCTTCTCTCCATACCCCCTGATCCCTTTAGCCACAAGGGCCACATCTAACTCCTTCTTAAATATAGCCAATGAACTGACCTCAACTACCTTCTGAGGCAGGGAATTCCACAGATTCACCACTCTCTGTGTAAAGGGACTTTATTCCTTGTGACATAGGAGGATGAGGGCTGATCTTATAGCAGTGTCTACAATAAAATTTGTATTTCCTTTATTAGAATTTACTCTGCAATATTCTGCTGTCCCTAAATTCATGGTGAAAATACTTCATCTGTTGAGTTTAAGAAAGAACTGCAGATGCTGGAAAAATCGAAGGTAGACAAAAATGCTGGAGGAACTCAGCGGGTGAGGCAGCATCTATGGAGAGAAGGAATAGGTGACGTTTCGGGTCGAGATCCTTCTTCATCTGTTCAGTTTAAACTAGTTGAAAACTCAGCAGGTCGGGCAGCATCTGTGGAGGGAATGGACAGATGACGTTTCGGGTCAGTATGCTTCTTCAGGTTTATTATTGTCAAATGTACCAAGGTGCAGTGAAAAGCTTTGTTTAGCATGCAAACCAATCAGATCAGATAATACTATACATCAATGCAATCAAGCCAAACTCAAGTATAATAGGTAGAGCAAAGGGGAAGATGCAGAATGCAGAATATAGTTTGCAGCGTTGTAGTGCACCAGTTCCATAGACAAAGTCCAATATCTGCAACGGGATGAATTGGACAGTACACTACCTCATGGAAGGACTGTTTAGAAGCCTGATAACAGAAAGGAAGAAGCTGTTCCCAAGTCTGGTGGTGAGCGCTTTCAAGCTTCGTAACCTTCTGGACGGGAGAAGGAGGAATGATGGGGGTGGGATTATATTGGCTGCTAATCTGAGGTGGCGTGAAATGTAAATGAAGTCAATGATGGAGAGTCTGGTCTGTGTGATGGACTGATTGTAGTAGCGGGGAGAAAGCTGGAAGAGAGGTTGGGGCAGGACAAAACCCAGCAGGTTTATCCTTTCAATCTTTTAACGAGTACATCTCTTCATTGGCACCACCGCCCAGCTCCTAGTCTGCTGCTGATTAGTGAATGTCATTACATGCTACAGAGAAGAATTCTAAATTCTTGCCCTGCGCATCTCTATTAAACATTCCCCCTTTTCCCCCTTTAATGTGCATTCAAATTTTTCCTAGTTATATGTTTGAAACTAACATGTTAAATACATTAGACATTGACGAGAATTGCATAGTTGTGAACTTGGAAACATTTTTTTTCCATTCTTGTAGCAGATTGTAAAATGATTGGTGTAATTAAGTCTGACTTTACAAAGATTGCAGTTTTCAATACTTTATTATCTCTACAGTATTTTTAACAACTTCTTCCTTTAATTTACCTTCCACGTCATTTAATATGGGAATGCTGTCTTTAAATTTATTGCACATACATACCACAGTGTTCAGATATGTGTCTGGGCTCACTTGTCGAAGGCTCCAACAGGAACACTGACATGTTGTTTTAACTGATGTCCTGCCTGTCAAATGGTTCAACTGGAACTTGGAAATCCTTTGATATTATTACTGGAAGAGTGTTGTGTTCTCTCAATGTCATGCCTTGTATCAGGACCAGTTAATAAAAGATTAACATATCTGAGGAAGGGTCCTGAGTGACCCAAAAACGTTGCCTGTCTATTCCCTCCACAGATGCTATCTGACCCACTGAGTTCCTCCAGAAGGGGTGGCACGGTGATGCAGTGGTTGAGTTGCTGCTTTACAGTGCCAGGGAAGCAGGTTCGATCCTGACTCTGGGTGCTGTCTGTAGGGAATTTTTTCATTCTCCTTGTGACCGCGTGCGATTTCTCTGGGTGTTCCGGTTTTCTCCCACACTCCAAAGAGGTACAGGTTTGTAGGTTAATTGGCTTCTGTAAATTGTCCCTAGTGTGTAGGATAGAACTAGTGCATGGGTGATTGTTAGTCGTCAATGACTTGGTGGGCTGAAGGACCTGTTTCCATGCTGTATCTTTAAACTAAGCTAAAACTTTGCGTTTTGCTCAGGCTTCCAGCATCTCTTTAAGGCTTCAGGGCTGCACAGCGCTGCCAAGGTGGAGTTGCTGCCTTCCAGAGCTTACAGCGCCAGAGATCCGGGTTTGATCCCGACTACAGGTGCTGTCTGTACAGGGTTTGGACGTTCGCCCCATGACCACGTGGGTTTTCTCTGAGATCTTCGGTTGCTTCCCACACTCCAAAGATGTACAGGTTTGTAGGTTAATTGGCTTGGCATAAATGTAAATTATCCTAAGTGTGTGTAGGATAGTGTTAATGTATGGAGATTGCTGGTCGGTGCGGACACGGTGGGCTGAAGGGCCTGTTTGTGCGCTGTATCTCTGAAATCTGCAATCTCGATATACAGCAAGGAAATAGGCCCTTCAGCCCATCGAGTCCGCGCCGACCAGCGATTATCCCGTACACTAGCACTATCCTACACACTTGGGACAATGTACAATTTTTACTGAAGCCAATTAACCTACAAACCTGCACATCTTTGAAAAGAAGAAGAAAACCGGAGTACCTGGACAAAACCCATGTGATCACAGGGAGAATGTACAAACTCCGTTACAGACAGCACCCGTAGTCAGGATTGAACCCGGGGCTCTGATTCTGTAAGGCCGCAACTCTACTGCTGCCCCACTGTGCCGTCCCACGTTCCTTGTGTCTCATTTGCGTATAGCATTAGCTGGGATATTGGTCAGACAAAATGGCTACCTTGTGCTTAATAATGTACATTCATTCAATTTAATTAATTAGATCCCTTAATTTATTTCCAAAATATTATTTTATACACACACTAACTGACGAATGGCATTATTGTGTGCGTGTGCGTGTGTGTGTGTGTGCGTGTGCGCGCGCATGTGTGAAATTAAAGTTATATCATTGACTAAACCTACTGAATGATGAAGTCAAAATGGAACTCTGCAGGTCGGGCAGCATCTGTGGTGGGAGTGGACAGGTGATGTTTTGAAGAAGGATCCTGATCTGTAAAGCCATCTATCTGTTACTTCCACAGATGCAGCCTGACACGCTGAGTTCCACCAACAGTTTGAGTCATGCTAGTTGGCTCACAAGGCACCTCAAGGTAGAACACGTTCCATTATTTAGGCCGATGCTCTCATTCAGATGCACTATGGGATCTCCAGCAGTGAGCATTTGAACGTGCATCTTTCAACCTGTAGATCTGCTGTCTCGCTGGTCGGTACTGACTTGGGGGCCCGAAGAGTATGTTTCTGCACTGTATCTCTAAAGTCTAAACTAGTGAGAACGGGTGATCGATGGCCAGCATGAACTCAGTGGGCCGAAGGGCCTGTTTGCATACTGTATCTTTCATTTAATCAATTTAACTTCATACAACACAAGAAAACATTGAAATTGTATCTCCTATTTGGATCACTGTGAAAACAGAAATGGCACTTCCGTCTGGTGTAAAAATGACAAAAAAATATTTTTGGTTCCCTTCCATTTTTTTAAGCTATCTTTCAGATCTCTGTCTAGAATAGTATCAGAACATAATCAGGAACAAAATGTCCTAATGTCTCCTGTGATTCCTGTTGTCCTTTATCTCCTGTCAAGCCCTTTGGGATATGTGGCTGTGTCAAAGGTGTTCTGTTCAACCAGTCATTCAGCTCACCAAAACCAACCCTCCAGCATCTAAATCTGTCCAGCTCTTTCCTCACTATCCCTGTAGGCTTCTATCCAATTGCTGGTGAACGAGATCAAAAACTAACATCACTAATTTAAATTTGAAGCATTTAGTCATAGGGTCATACAGCACGGAAACAGGACCTTCAGCCCAACTCAGCCATGCCGACCCATCTACATTAGTCCCATTTGCCCCTATCCCCCTAAACCTTTCCTCTCTGTGAACCTAACTGTGTTGTTATATATAGTGCAGGAAGGAACTGCAGATGCTGGTTTACACTGAAGATAGACACAATGCTGGAGTAACTCAGCAGGATAGGCAGCATCCCTGGAGAGAAGGAATGGGTGACGTTAGTGGTCGATACCCTACTTCAGACTGAGAGTTAGGGAATACCGGCCTTAACTACCCCCTCTGGCAGCTTGTTCCATATATCCACCACCCTCTGAGTGAAAATGTTGACCCTCAGGTTCCTATTAAATCTTTTCCCCCCTTACCTTATACTTATGTCCTCTGGTCCTCTATTTCCCCTACCCTGGATAAAAGACTACATTCACTCTATCTATTCCTCTCATGATTTTATAACCTCTATAACCCCTCTGCTTCCTGCGCTCCAAGGAATGAAGTCCTAGCCTGCTCAACCTCTCCCTAGAGCTTAGGCCGAGTCCTGGCAACATCCTCATAAATCTTCTCTGTACCTTTTCCATACCTTTTTTCATCCCAGTTTGGCAAAAGAATAAATCAGGGAAGGTAGTGCATCCGTGGATAACAAGGGAAATCAGGGAGAGTATCAAAACAAAAGATGAAGCATACAAATTAGCCAGAAAAAGCAGCCTACCAGAGGACTGGGAGAAATTCAGAGTCCAGCAGAGGAGGACAAAGGGCTTAATTAGGAAAGGGAAAATAGATTATGAAAGAAAACTGGTAGGGAACATAAAAACTGACTGCAAAAGTTTTTATAGATATGTGAAGAGAAAAAGATTAGTTAAAACAAATGTAGGTCCCTTGCATTCAGGAACAGGTGAATTGATCATGGGGAACAAGGACATGGCAGACCAATTGAATAACTACTTTGGTTCTGTCTTCACTAAGGAAGACATAAATAATCTGCCGGAAATAGCAGGGGACTGGGGGTCAAATGAGATGGAGGAACTGAGTGAAATCCAGGTTAGTCAGGAAGTGGTGTTAGGTAAATTGAATGGATTAAAGGCCGATAAATCCACAGGGCCAGATAGGCTGCATCCCAGTGCTTAAGGAAGTAGCCCCAGAAATAGTGGATGCATTAGTGATAATTTTCCAAAACTCTTTAGATTCTGGAGTAGTTCCTGAGGATTGGAGGGTAGCTAATGTAACCCCGCTTTTTAAAAAAGGAGGGAGAGATAAAACGGGGAATTACAGACCAGTTAGTCTAACATCGGTAGTGGGGAAACTGCTAGTCAGTTATTAAAGATGGGATAGCAGCACATTTGGAAAGTGGTGAAATCATTGGACAAAGTCAGCATGGATTTATGAAAGGTAAATCATGTCTGACGAATCTTATAGAATTTTTCGAGGATGTAACTAGTAGAGTGGATAAGGGAGAACCAGTGGGTGTGTTATATCTGGACTTTCAAAAGGCTTTCGACAAGGTCCCAAGGAAGAGATTAGTATACAAACTTAAAGCTCACGGTATTGGGGGTTCAGTATTGATGTGGATAGAGAACTGGCTGGCAGACAGGAAGCAAAGAGTAGGAGTAAACGGGTCCTTTTCAGAATGGCAGGCAGTGACTAGTGGGGTACCGCAAGGCTCAGTGCTGGGACCCCAGCTATTTACAATATATATTAATGATTTTTTAGACAAGGGAATTGAATGCAACATCTCCAAGTTTGCGGATGACACGAAGCTGGGGGGCAGTGTTAGCTGTGAGGAGGATGCTAGGAGGATGCAAGGTGACTTGGATAGGTTGGGTGAGTGGGCAAATGCATGGCATATGCAGTATAATGTGGATAAATGTGAGGTTATCCACTTTGGTGGCAAGAACAGGAAAGTAGACTATTATCTGAATGGTGGCCGATTAGGAAAAGGGGAGATGCAACGAGACCTGGGTGTCATGGTACACCAGTCAATGAATGTAGGCATGCAGGTGCAGCAGGCAGTGAAGAAAGCGAATGATATGTTGGCATTCATAGCAAAAGGATTTGAGTATAGGAGCAGGGAGGTTCGACTGCAGTGTACAGGGCCTTGGTGTGACCACACCTGGAATATTGTATACAGTTTTGGTCTCCTAATCTGAGGAAAGACATTCTTGCCATAGAGGGAGTACAGAGAAGGTTCACCAGACTGATTCCTGGGATGGCAGGACTTTCATATGAAGAAAGACTGGATAGACTCGGCTTTTACTCACTAGAATTTAGAAGATTGAGGGGGGATCTTATAGAAACTTACAACATTCTTAAGGGATTGGACAGGCTAGATGCAGGAAGATTGTTTCTGATGTTGGGGAAGTCCAGAACAAGGGGTCACAGTTTAAGGATAAGGGGGAAGTCTTTTAGGACCGAGATGAGAAAAACATTTTTCACACAGAGAGTGGTAAATCTATGGAAATCTATGGCCACAGAAGGTAGTTGAGGCCAGTTCATTGGCTATATTTAAATGAGAGTTAGATGTGGCCCTTGTGGCTAAAGGGATCAGGGGGTATGGAGAGAAAGCAGGTACAGGATACTGAGTTGGATGATCAGCCATGATCATATTGAATGGCGGTGCAGACTCGAAGGGCCGAATGGCCTACTCCTGCACCTATTTTCTATGTTTCTATGCATGGAATACTATATATCCCATATCCATGATGGATACCAACCTTGTCTCTCGGATCCTATTAAATCTTTCCCCCCACATTACTGGATGGATGATACATGTCAACAGGTAAATTGGTTAAAAATGGAGAGGGAAGATTGTTTGCCTTTTAATATAGGCGCGATTCTTCTTTCTCCAACACATCTGAATAAATCAACGTATGAGCAGAATCCGATAATACACAGTACCCTACGTATTTGGAAACAGTTGAAATTAAGTCTCAAACTGGGAAATTTCTCTCTTCTTCTACCAATCACTAACAATCCCTCGTTTAAACTGTCTACTTTAGATAAGGCGCTTGCACAATGGAAAAACTCAGGAATTAAAATGGTGGGAGATCTCTATGACAGGACAAATCAAAATAGGACGTACATGGTAAATGGTAGGGAATTGAAGAATGCAGTTGAACAGAGGTATCTGGGAATAACCGTGCATAGTTCCTTGAAGGTGGAATCTCATATAGATAAGGTGGTAAAGAAAGCTTTTGGTATGCTAGCCTTTATAAATCAGAGCATTGAGTATAGAAGCAGGGATGTAATGTTAAAATTGTACAAGGCATTGGTGAGACCAAATCTGGAGTATGGTGTACAATTTTGGTCGCCCAATTATAGGAAGGATGTCAACAAAATAGAGAGAGTACAGAGGAGATTTACTAGAATGTTGCCTGGGTTTCAACAACTAAGTTACAGAGAAAGGTTGAATAAGTTAGGTCTTTATTCTCTGGAGCGCAGAAGGTTAAGGGGGGGACTTGATAGAGGTCTTTAAAATGATGAGAGGGATAGACAGAGTTGATGTGGACAAGCTTTTCCCTTTGAGAATAGAGAAGATTCAAACAAGAGGACATGACTTCAGAATTAAGGGACAGAAGTTTAGGGGTAACATGAGGGGGAACTTCTTTACTCAGAGAGTGGTAGCGGTGTGGAATGAGCTTCCAGTGGAAGTGGTGGAGGCAGGTTCGTTGGTATCATTTAAAAATAAATTGGATAGGCATATGGATGAGAAGGGAATGGAGGGTTATGGTATGAGTGCAGGCAGGCGGGACTAAGGGAAAATAATTGTTCGGCACGGACTTGTAGGGCCGAGATGGCCTGTTTCCGTGCTGTAATTGTTATATGGTTATTAACCAGAGGTTTCTGCTCCTGCTGGAAGTTCACAGGGTAAGGTGGAACTTAATTGTGAATGCCCTCTTCTTATTGTTGAGAATGGGATTTTCCACTCGTTTCAAGAACTACAGGAGAAATATCATTTGAAAGCAAGCAATCTTTTTAGATATCTTCAAATCCGAGATTATGTGAAAACATATACACAAGCTGTCATTTTATGTGTCCAGATATACTAGATGAGTGTATGAATAGATATGCCGACACAAGCAAGTTAACATCCTACATTTATAACACTCTTTTAATTGCGCATACCCCATCTTCTGAGATATATAGGCGAGCATGGGAAAACGAGTTGGGTTCATTAATTTCAAAGGATATCTGGGAGGAAAGCCTACTGTACATACATTATTGCTCTCTCAATGTCAGGCACTCTCTGATACAATTTAAAATACTGCATAGACTTTGCTATTCAAAGACTAAATTGAATAGGATCTTCCCAACCATCTCCCCTATTTGTGATAAATGCCACCTCCAAGAAGCGACTTTAACCCATTCTTTTGCTTCCTGTATAAAGACACAAAACCTCAGGAGGGGAATATTTGATATCTTCTCTAAAATACATAAAATTAAACTGGAACCAGATATAAAACAGATCACATTAGGTATGTCAGAGGCCTGTTCTAAGCTAATGACATTTCAAAGACGTTTCCTTGACTATGGCGAAAAAACTGCAAAAAAACTCAAATTTTGGAAAAAGATATGAAAAAACTGATATGTCCGAGACACTACATTTAGAAAACACTAGGCTTGTTTTGGCTGAAAAAGCAGATCAATTTCTCAAAACATGGTCGCCTTTCACTGAATTTCTGCAACAACAGAATGGTTAAACACAAATATAAAACTGACGCGGTGGGGGGGGAGGTATATCTCCATCTTCTTTTTTCTTATTTCTCTTCTTCCCTCTTGCACTTCTTTGGTAGTTTAGGGGTCTTTTCGTGTCTTTCTTTTATTTTACTTCTTTTTCTTCATGCTCTCCTTTTTTCTCTTTTTATTTTTTTAAATTTAGGTTTCAATGTTAAAAACTGTCATGTCGATAGCCTTATTCCTGTGCAATTGCTTCTAATAAAATAAATTTAAAAAACAAAAAAAAACAATCTTTCCCACCTCACCTTAAATCTATGCCCTCAGGTTCTTGATTCCCGTACTCTGGGTAAGAGACTCTGTGCATTCACCCCATCAATTCTTCTCATGATCTTATATACCTCTGTATATCCTCGTAAATCTTCTCAGCAAGCAACCATGGCTTAGAACTGTCAAGGAAGTTTAATTTGTGCTCAGCATCCATCTGATGGATAAACACAAAGTACTGGAGTAAATCAGTGGGTCAGGCAACATCTCTGGAGAACATGGATAGGTGACGTTTCGGGTCGACCCTTCTTCAGACTCTACATCCCTCTAAATCAAAAGCGCATGTTGCAGCCGTTGCCTCCATCTAGAATGTCCCGTGAACCGTCGCCTTCTCCCCGTCCGGCCACCTTCAGCCTTCGTGCCCCAAGGGCACCTCCTGCTGACCTCGAATGCAATTACTTGTGTCTCTGGCTCTTAATGTAAAGTGATTCCAAGGATATCTTGTGATTTAGTTTGAGATCAAAATCAGCCTTGTGATAAGGCTTTTATTTCTCATCAGCCTTGCTTCGACTTACGGCAAGAAGTCCTGGATTTTCTTCTGTGAAGAACAAACTAGGGTTAAAATAACAAAGCTGCTGGAGGTCCTTCGTAGATACGACAAGAGAAAGGTATTTGAGTGTGTGAGAAATCCCTTGGAACTGTGGGCACATGTCCTCCACCCACTTTCTGGCAACTGCTGGTCCGGCACCTCCTTTCATCCGGACAAAATAACGAAAGAGCACTTGAAATTCCCCTCACCCCCCCAGAAGTCCCCCCCCCCCCCCCCGAAAACGTGGTGCCTAGGTTGGGTTTCAAGAGAGAGTTAGATTTAGCTCTTAGGGCTAGGGGACTCGAGGGATCTGGGGGAAAAAGCCGGAATGGGGCACTGATTTTGGATGATCAGCCATAATCATATTGAATGCCGGTGCTGGCTCAAAGGGCCGAATGACCTACTTCTGAACCTATCTTCTATGTTTCTATGAGGCGGCCAATCTCGACATTATTGTGACTTCTGCGGCTTTTCGGCGGGTTCAATTTGCCCCCTGAGGCTGTGGAACTCTGGAGCCAGCAGATCCCTTCCCATAGCCGACTTCCAAGGCTGATTCATACCCCCCCAGCGACCTAGGCACACTGTTTTGGTACCATTGGACCCCTCTCAGAGGTCGTGATCTCTGTTGGTCTGGCAAAATGGATAATCCAGAAAGGCTCTGGAACCAAGGGTGCCAGAAAATTGGTGGTGGACCTGTATTAATATTGCCCATTGCACAAGGTGCCTATTTATTTAATAATATGTAGTTGGATGTGAAAACTATTATAACTAATTAATCCACATCACAGTAGTCTCATCTAATAGCTTTATCAGGATTTTATAAATGTTGACTATATTTAATTATGCAAAATTATCCATTTTATAATTGAAGTTTCAGAAAATGCCAGGTTCATGTGATTGTTCCAGTAATCATTGCATGTAAGCATTTGTTAAAATACTTGTCAATATTAAGCTTGGTAGATTGGTCTATTTATAACATGGAGCAATATATCTTTCAGGTGAGCTTTATTTGAACTCAGGGTGCATTTAAAATGCATGCTATAGCTAGATGCTTCTAATATTTTAAATTATGTAACATATGTACATGTGGATCGTAGAACAGTACAACACAGGAACAGGCCTTTCAACCCACAATGTCTGTGCTGAACATGATGCCAAGACCAACTCTTATCTACCTGCATACTCCCCCATTCCCTGCATATCCATGTGTCTATCTAAAACCCTCTTAAATGCCACTGTTGTATCTACCTCCACCACCACCCGTGGCAGCGTATCACAGACACCTACCACTCTCTGTGTAAAAAAAACTGCCCCACAATTCTCCTTTAGTTTAGTTTAGAGATGCAGCATGAAAACGGGCCCTTCGGTCCACCAAGTCCGCAATTACCATAGATCGCCTGTACACACTAATTCTACGTTATCCCGCTTTCTCATCCACTCACTGCTCACGAGGGGCACTTTATGGAAGCCAATTAACCCACAAACCTGTAGGTCTTTGATGTATGGGATTGAACCCGGAGCACCCGGAGAAAACCCACGATGTCTCAGGGAGAACATGCAAACTCCACACACATGTAACGCCCAGTCATGATCGAACCTGGTTTCTGGCGCTGTGAGGCAGCAAATTTACCAGCTGCACCACTGTGCCGCATTTTAAATATAATCAGATAATATAATAGAGGCACCATGTGTTTTAAGTGAGCATTCAAAAATGCATAAATCAAACACGAAAAATGTAAAAACACATACTAGCAGGCATGGTGCCTGTAGAATATATAGTATATACTAAATATGAATATATACATAAAATATAAACTTTTATTGCTTGTTTATTTTTCATCTATCTATCTATCTATCTATCTATCTATCTATCTATCTATCTATCTCCTGTATATACTGAACTTTTTTTGTTATTTACAACGTTTATCATTTAGACAGGTACATGGATATGATAGGTTTAATAATAAATCCATTTATTTATTTTTATTTTTTTTTTTTTTTAGAGGGATATGGGTTAAATGCAGGCAGGTGGGACTAGTGTAGATGGGACATGTTGGTCGGCCTCTTTTCACTGACTATTTTGGTGTTTACAGAGTTGTATGGTTGCACATCTGTTGTGCTGCAGCAAGTAAGAATTTCATTGTTACGATTCTGTACACATGACAATAATAATGAATCTTGACTTGAAATAATTAATATGTTTCAGGAGTGGTTCTTAGGAAAGGCATTACATGACGAACAATCGACAATCATTCATCATTATGCGTTTGCTGAAGATCCCGTAGTTTTTAAGTACCCCGATTTTGCTGCAGGCTGGTCTATGAGCCTTCCACTTGTCAACAGGTCAGTTACTGATTTGTTTGTTACCGTTCGCTGTTAATCCCCATCCTTCCTGATTCTACAGTACCTGCATTGTGCAGTTGAGATAATCACAATGACCTTGTGGCTAAACTCACGTAAGCCGACTATCTTTTCATCTGATGAAGGGTCCCGACCCGAAACATCACCCATCCTTTTCTCCTGACCCGCTGAGTTACTCCAGCACTTTATGTCTATCTTTGGTATAAACCAGCATCTGCAGTTCTTTGTTTCTACTCCTCTATCTTTTGATGTGGTCTGAAATAGCTCCTCAATGTCTGTGTGTGTTAAGAATAAAAGAGCTTTCAAAAGGATGAAGTCTGTGATTCCTTCTAGTCCAGCAATTCCACCATTCCTGTTCTTCCACTTGTTTCTAAACCATGTAACTTGTCTCTCCAATGCCTTTAGTCTTGAATAAATCCACTACCTTTATAGCAGTGTGATCCCAATCTTAATTACTCTGGGTATGAGAAAGGCTTTACTTAGATGCTCCTTGTATTTTTTGCCCAAAACTTTAAATCAGTGCTCACGGTGTTCCAGTGATCTGCTGCTAGTTTAGTTTAATTTAATTTAGAGATACAGCATTGAAATAGACCCTTTGGTCCAGGTCGAACAGTGATCACCCGTTCTTGGTTCTTGGTTTCTTGGTCCTCCAAAATATTCCAAATGGAATTTAAACTGGAGGTGGTGAAGGGAGGGCTTAAGCCAGAAAGGGTTATTGGGAAGAAAGAGCTACTTTAAATTAAATTTAGTTGCATCTGGTTGGGTAACTATAGTTTGGTCGAGATTATTCCATGCTTTAATTGTGCAGGGGAAGAACGAATTGCTGTACACATCTGACTTCACACTAGTTCTATGTTATCGCCTATTTAGGGCCTGTTTCCGCGCTGTATCTCTAAACTAAACTAAACGAAAAAGGGGTAAGATTTAATATGAACCTGAGGGGCCTCTTTCATCCTTATCTACTTGACCCACTGAGTTACTTTAATTGTACTTTGAGATCATGTTTGATGTATATGGTGACAGGGTGGCGTAGCGGTAGAGTTGCTGCATTACAGCGCCAGTGATCCGGGTTCGATCAAGACAGGTGCTGTCTGTACAGAGTTTGTACATTCTTCCTGTGACCTGTGTGGGTTTTCTCCGGCTACTCGGTTTCCTCCCACACTCCAAAGACGTCCAGGTTGGTAGGTTAATTGGCTTGGGTAAAATTGTAAATTGTTCCTAGTGTTTGTAGGATAGTATTAATGTGGGGGATCGCTGTTTCTATGCTGTATCTCTAAACTAAACTAAAGTTAAACTATTTTATGATGACAAATGTACAGATGTGCCAGTTTAATTTGATCCTGTGCTGTGTCGGAAATTCTAACCATTACGCCTCAGAGTGCAAGAAAATCATTTAATTTAGTATATCACAGAGAATATTGACTCTCAACAATATATTCAGACTCAGCTTTTGCATTAACTTCATCTCTAACAGACTTGCAAAACAATTGAGGAATGAAAAGCCTTCTTCGGATTTTACTATTGACTTGAAACATGAGGTGAGTAATAGTGAAGATTGCTTAGATTGGTGTAAGTGGTTGCTACCTACCATCAGCCTTTCCATGTGTTAGAATCATTGAATATGTTTTGATTACTTTCATCGTTCTTCATTTGTGTTGTGTAAAGATGTGTTTTATTGTGTAACGATCTGCGTGCTGACTTGCACATTTAAGATATTCCAACAATATCTCTAAATTACTGTCGATGAAGAGCAATGATGCACATCGACTAAGTAAGAATCGGCCCTGCCAGCCATTTATAAGTTCATACGTTATAGGAGCAGAATTAGGCCATTTGGCCAATCAAGTCTACACCACCATTTAATCATGGCTGATCTATCTTTCCCTCTCAACCCCATTCTCCTGACAGTCCCCATAACTTCTGACAGCCATACTAATCAAGAATCGGTCAATTTCCACTTTAAAAATACCCAATGACATGGCCTCCACAGTCTTTTGTGGCAATGAATTTCACAGATTCACCACTCTCTGACTAAAGAAATTCCTCCTCGTCTCCTTTCTAAAAGTATGTCCCTTTATTTTGAGGCTGTGGCCTCTGGTCCCAGACTCCCCCATTAGTGGTAAATCATCCACATCCACTCTATCCAAGCCTTTCACTATTCGGTAAGTTTCAGTGAGGTACCCCTCATCCTTCTAAACAATTTGCTGTGCACCGTAAACTTGCACTGTCCTACACACTAGGGGGCAATTACAATTTATAGAAGCCAATTAACCTACAAACCTGTACGTCTTTGAAGTTTGGGAAAATATCAGAGCACTTGGAGAAAACCCATGCCGTCACAGGGAGAACGTACAAACTCCGAACTGACAGCACCCATAGTCAGGATGGAAACTGGATCACTGATGCCGTAAGGTAGCAGCTCTAACAGACTTGCTACCTACCTGTGCTGTCTAAAATGACAGCTAGCAAATCCCATTTTTCAAGGAACACAAAGTGTTGGAGTAACTCAGCGGGTCAGGTATCATCTCTGGAGAACATGGATAGGTGACTTCTGGTTGAAGAAGTGACTTGACATGAAATGTCACCCATCTATGTTTTCTAGAGATGCTGCCTGACCCGCTGAGTTACTCCAGCACTTTATGATTTTTTTCTTTGGTAACTAGCATCTGCAGTTCCTTGTATCCTACTTTGAAGTGGAGAAGGCTGGCTGTAAATGGAGTTAACCTTTTGGAGTATCGATCTGCAGATGCTACAGACATGTTTCAGCCTGATGCGACAATTTATCTCCCAGTTGCTAAACATTTAAACTACCCTTCCCATTCCCACACTGACTTATCTGCCCTGGTCCTCCTCCTATGCCAATGTGAGGTCACATGCAAAATGGAAGAACAGCACCTCGTATTCCACTTGGATAGTTTACAACCAGCAGTATGACCATTGAATTCCCCAATTTTAGGTAACGAACGTACAAATCCTCCCTCCTTTCTCCCGCTCTCTTTCCTGTGCCCCACCATTTCTCCTTCTCACTGTCCCCTTCTACCTTAATTCCTTTGCCTTAGTTTAGTTTAGTTTAATCTAGAGATACAACATCAAAACAGGCCCATCAGCCATCCGAGTCTGCGTCGACCAGCGATTACCCATAAACTAGATCTATCCTACACACGAAGAACAATTTACAGAAGCCAATTAACCTACAAACCTGCACATCTTTGGAATGTGGGAGGAAACCGGAGCAGCCGGAGAGAACGCACGCAGTCACAGGCAGGACACGCAAACTCCGTACAGATAGCACCGGAGGTCAGGATCGAACCCAGGTCTCTGCCGGTGTAAGGCTGCAACTCTGCTGCTGCGCCACTGTGCTGCTCTGACTTCACATTTCATGGCTCTTCTTTCCTTATCTCCTTATCTCACACTTTTTGCCTTTATCCACCCATCTGCCTATCGACCCCACCCCCTCACCTGTATCTACCTATCACTCGCCAGGCTTTGTCCCGCTCCCACCTCTCTTTTCCAGCTTTCCTACCCTCCCCGCTACCACAATCAGACTGAAGAAGGATTCCAACCCAAAACATCACCTATCCATGTTCTCCAGAGATGCTGCCTGACACGCGGAGTTTTACTGCAGCACTTTGTGTATAACTTTAATTTTGAGTTGCTTTTCTTTGGATTTGGAATGGATATTAACGGAATTTTTCTTTTGCAGATTGCACTTTTTATTTCACAAGGGTCTAAGGGTCCCTCGCTGACACCGGTGAGAGAGTTTTGTACGGAAGATGTAACCTCATCTGAAGCAGCCAACTGTGCCACCACATTTCATACCTATCTTCCATTCTGTGTGAGTGGATTATTAAGATATATATCTGTGGTTGAATGTTGACCATTTTGTCATCCGTTCAAACATTGTCACATATTTGTAATTGACTTTGGGAGTTTTGTTTCAAGAGGCATAATAATGGGGCGGCATGATGGCTGCCTTACAGCACCAGTGTAGACTTGCTACCTTACAGCGCCAGTGACCCGGGTTTGATCCTGACTATGAGTGCTGTCTGTAGGGAGTTTGCACATTCTCCCCGTGACCATGTGGGTTTTCTCCAGGTGTTCCGGTTTGCTCCCACACTCCAAAGACGTGCAGGTTTGTAGGTTAATTGGTTTCGGTAAGAATTATGAATTGTCCTTGGTGTGTAGGATAGTGTTAACATACGGGGTGATCGCTGGTCGGTGAGAGCTCGGTGGGCGAAGGGCCAGTTACCGCGCTGTACCTCTAAACTAATGGGCATCCTCACAGGTTGTCGACATTCTGTCACCTTATTGCAACTATATGCCATTGCATTCCCATTCCCCTGTGGTCTTTGTAATCTTTCCTTCAGACTTAATAGGGTAAGTTTGGAAAATCAAAAATAATAAGAAACCTTATAGAGATATACAAAATCATGAGAGACAAAGATAAAGTAAATGGTCTGTCTTTTTCCCAGGGTCAAGGAGTCCAGAATTGGAGGGCAAAGTGAGAAGGGAAAGATTTAAGTGGCTGCCACATAACGGTAGAGACCTGGGTTCAATCCTGACCTCAGGTGCTGTCTGTGTGTGGAGTTTGCATGTTCTTCCTGTGACCGCGTGGGTTTCCTCCGGGTGCTCCGGTTTCCTCCCACATCCCAAAGACGTGCGGGTTTGTAGCTTAATCGGCCTCTGTAAATAGCCCCTGGTGTGGAGGAAGTGGATGCGAAAGTGGGATAACGTAGACCTAGTGTGAGCAGTTGATCGATGGTCGGCGTGGATCCTGTGGGCTGAAGGGCCGGTTTCCATGCTGTATCTAAACTAAACTAAGACCTGAGGAGTAATTTCTTCACGCAGAGGGTGATACATATATTTATCGAGCTGTAGAGACAGCTACAATGGTGCCGTTTAAAGCCATTTAAAACATGGATAGGAAAGGTTTTTGAGATGTGTTGTGGGCCAAACCTGGGCAGCCTCTTCCAATCTCTATCTCTCCCTTCCTTGTACAAGACATTGATGAGACCACATTTGGAATATTGTATTCAATTTCTGTCATTCTGCTACAGGAAGGATGTTGTTGAACTGAAAATGGTACAGAGAAGATGTACGAGAATGTTGCCAGGACTCGAGGGTCTGGGCTACAGGGAGAGGTTGGGCAGGCTAGGACTTTATTCCTTGGAGTGCAGGAGGATGAGGGGTGTTCTTATAGTGTATTAAAAAAATCATGAGGGGAATCGATAAGGTGAATGCACTACTTTTTTAGCAGTCCTTCTCCCAGAGAAGGGGATTCAAGAACCATAGGTTGAAACTGTGGGGTGAGGGGGGGGGGGTGAAGTTTTAAAGATTTAACCTGAGGGGCAACGTTTTCACCCAAAGGGTGGTGGGTTGTTTGGAACAAGCTGCCGGAGGAGGTAGTCATGGCAGGTGTCATCACAACTTTTAAAACGCATTTGGACAGGGTAGGAAATGTTTAGAGGTATATGGGCCAAATGCAGGCAGGTGGGACTATTGTAGGTGGGCTATTTTGGTTGGC
Organism: Amblyraja radiata; assembly: GCF_010909765.2. NCBI lineage: Eukaryota > Metazoa > Chordata > Chondrichthyes > Rajiformes > Rajidae > Amblyraja > Amblyraja radiata. The sequence goes on from NC_045961.1 coordinate 54,185,895, forward strand.
ATGTTCATTTTGGGCCAACAGGTGTGTTTCCAGGCTGTACGACTCTGACTTTCATTGTTCTTTGTCAGCACATATGACAATTAAACACTCTGAACTTGACACTTGGCTACATTTAGTTTTTGTAGCATTCCTAAGTGTAAAGTTGATATAAATGTAAATCGAATTTTTTTAATCTATCTTTTTACAGGGTAAATTAGTAGAGAAGGAAAACATATTTTTTGCAGTAAAAACCTGCCAAAAATTCCATCGGGAAAGAAGTAAGTGCCTGATCATGTATTATACGTTTAAAGCATTTTTGCATCATATAACCCAAAATCCAGTGTCCGAATATTGTGTTATTGTTAAAGCTTTCAATTGGGACTGTGCAATAGTTTGGATAGGCACACAATGAATCTGTAATATATATATATATAACATATGTCCCAGCTTACATAAGTTACATTCAGTGAAATTAGTTTAGTTTGGATATACAACGCAGAAACATGTCCTTCGGCCCAACGAGTCCGCGATGACCAGCGATCCCCGCACACTAACACACCAGGGACAATTTACAATTTTACCAAGATAATTAGCCTACAAACCTGTACGTCTTTGGAGTGTTGGAGGAAACCAGAGCACCCGGGGAAAAGCCACGCTGGTCATGGGGAGGTCATACAAACGCCGTACAGACGGCACCCGTAGTCAGGATCGAACCCTTAGGTAAGTCAGATTTTACGTAAGTCAGAATCACCATCCACATCCCATGCCCAAAAGAACTGACTGAGAGTATTCCTGTCTCAGCGCCATCTATCTGCATCCGGGGCACTTTCTGTAGCATGTGGCCTTCTGGGTAAGCACTGCCGCCATTTCTGATTACCCATCCTTGATTTACAAGTTTACAGGAATAGATTACTGAGGCCACATGCAAGAGGCTCCATGTTTTGGCACCATTTTCAAAGTCCATGCTTCAGTCCTTATGAGCGGTGCCTGTTCCAGGCAAGTCCCAGACAGTTGCGGGCCTCCAGCCGTCTCCTTCCATGGACGCAACGTCCCTCTCCTCGCCCGTCCATCTTTGTGCCCGGGGGTGCCTCCCGCAGCCGACCACGAGGGCGCGGTAGGACAGACCCCGATTCCCTCTGCTCTCCTACTGATCTCTCACCTTTCCCTTCGCATCCACCGTTGCTGGCTCCATCCTTCTGGTCTCTGGACTTTGGGGGGCCGGCTCAGTCGCTTCACCCTTCCAGGCCGTGATCTGCTGGATCTTCCGTTCGGCCACGGGGGTCCGGTTCAGCAGGCACCCCCTGAAGCCGCACAGATAGCATTATTCGGTTCTCATGTTTAAACTAAAATGTTCTAGTTTTATTTAGAATGTTTTTCCTCTATCCTGTAGTACCCATTGTCAAGAAGACATGGGAAAAGGAAGTAGCCCTGATAGAATACTACAGTGATCACATGGACGATTCAATCCCGACGCTGTACCTGGGGATACCAAACACTGAAAGAGGTAGGTCGCCAACATGCTGGATTCCCACATCAACATTTCACAAGAAAAATGTTGACGTTTCACTCTTTTCCATTTATTTACGATAAAAAACCCTACAGTGTCCCAGTATTGTGGGAACAATTCGTGCACTGTGCCAGAAATGTCTTTTCATTGTTGGAGCGTAAGAACTAACCTTGCAGAACTAAATACTGTAATAAATGAATTAGAACGCAACCAATTATTCTTTAGATAATTGTCTGAAGATGGATTCCGACCCGAAACGTCACCCACTTTTTTTTCTCCAGAGTTCCTGCCTGATCCACTGAGCTACTCCAGCACTTTGTGTCTACCATTCTTTCGATAGATTCGAGATCCGACTCGAAACGTTACCTATTCTTTTTCTCCAGAGATGCTGCCTTAACGTAATGGTAAACCGTAAGGCGGTAATGGTCGAGCCTTTGCCTTGAACGAGACACAGCTTCAATGCGATTCTGCAATTCATTTTGTGGGATGAGGTGCACTGCAGGAAGTTTGCCCATGTTGGTCTGCAGTCAGGGTTAAGAGCAGTGGATAGGATTTTCCGACATTTTCGCCACCTCCAACGGGTCACATCTTCCCAACTCCACCCCTTTACACCTTCCGCAGAGACAGTTTCCTCCGCAACTCCCAGGTCAACTCATCCCTTCCCACCCAAACCACCCCCTCCCCAGGTACCTTTCCCTGCATCCGCAGGAGATGCAACACCTGTCCCTATATTGTATTGTATTCAATTTATTGTAATTATCTCATAAGAGACCTCTCCTTTCTTGATCTCACTGTCTCCATCACAGGATATGGACCATCAACTGACGTCTATTATAAACCATAGGTGCTGCTGCGCCCGCTGAGTTTCTCCAGCATTTTTGTGTACCTTCGATCTTCCAGCATCTGCAGTTCCTTCTTGAACACATCTATTATAAACCTACTGACTCACACAACTATCTAGACTACACTTCTTACCACCCTGCCTCCTGCAAAGACTCTATTCCCCACACCCAATTTCTCCGTCTACGCCGCATCTGCACCCAAGATGAATGGGTGTTCCATACCAGGACAACCGAGCTGTCCTCATTCTTCAGGTTACAGGGATTCCTCTCTTCCATCATAGATGAGATCCTCACACATGTCACCTCAGTACCCTGCAGCTCCACTCTTGCTCCCCCTCCCCTTAGTCGCAACAGGGACAGAGTCCCCCTCGTCCTTACCTTTCACCCCATCAGCTGTCGCATACAACACATAATCCTCCAACATTTTCTCCACCTACACCGAGATCCCAACACTAGTCACATTTTCCCATCTCCACCCGTTTCTGCCTTCTGTAGACCGTTCCCTCCGCAACTCCCTGGTTAACTCATCCTTTCTCACCCCCTTCCCAGGTACCTTTCCCTGCAACCGCAGGAGATTCAACACCTGTCCCTATACTTCCTCCCTCGGCTCTCTCCAGGGACCCCGACAATCCTTTCAGGTTCACTTGCACCTCCAAACTCTTCAACTGTATCCGTTGTTCAAGGTGTAGACTTACACATCGACGAGACCAAACGTAGACTGGCCGATCGCTGAACACCTAAGCTCAGTCCACCTGGACCTACCTGATCTCCCGGTTGCCAAACACTTTAATGGGAAGATTAAAGGAGAACTTACCGTTTGAAGTTTGATCTTTATTTTATGAGAAGTTGAAGTGAGGGATTACGTGAAGAGCCCGCCAGCCCGCATGCGCGTCAAACTTTAGAACAGCTGTATGAAACCACAGAATAGTTGCTGGTCTGCACCGATACCCTCTGTGTGTTTTTTTATGACTAATAAATTTTTTATGACCATAAACCCTGTTTGCTCAAGTCTTCTCCGAAGAGGAATTTTGGAAGCTGAATATTTCTGGCCTTGCATAAATGTGCGAACTTTGGGTTCAGTTCTGGTTTGATGGCGTCTTTCCGGAAACAGTTCATTTCAAAATGAGCATTGCAAAGCAGTGCCATAGCATCCTGCTGAACTTCCGATAATTGAACGCCATCGATTGATCTAGCAAAGGCTGTGATGCCTGCAGACAATAGCCTCAGGATCCGTTGAAGCTTTGGATTTGGTATTGGACCCAATATAACCCCAAATAAAAGCGTTAACTAAGGGCACATTTAAAGTTGCACAATTTTCCGGACTGGGATATTTCGCAGTCGTTTCCACCATAGTTTCCCCCTTCAGCTGGTGGGAAGTGAGGTAGCTGATGCTTCTGGCCAACTCCTCTTGAAGTGGCTTGCCTGTCCCCGAAGGAACAGCAAATTTGGAGGCAAGAGCGGGCAACTCTTCTTTATGCGAATCACGCATATCATGCATTACAGCATGGGCCTCCGGCACACATTCATATTCGGAGTCAGCTGCATACTGATCTCCAAAACTCCCCTCGTCCGAGTGGGGGGAAATTAGCAACCCTGTACCAGGAGCTGCAGCAGGCATTTGAATAGAACTGCCTGAGTATACCTCCGTAGCACGGAGCATATTGTGTGCCAGCATCTTCTCCATAAGACGCTCCATCTGAGATAACCGGCCTAACACATCAGACATGGAAGGTACACAAAATTGCTGGGGAAACTCAGCGGGTGCAGCAGCATCTATGGAGCGAAGGAAATAGGCGACGCTTCGGGCCGAAACCCTTCTTCAGACGGCCCGAAACGTCGCCTATTTCCTTCGCTCCATAGATGCTGCTGCACCCGCTGAGTTTCCCCAGCAATTTTGTGTACCTTCGATATTCCAGCATCTGCAGTTCCCTTTTGAACACATCAGACATGGATGTGGGAGCAGTATCCTCCTGGCCTGAATCGTCTGACAGGACTTGCCTCACTGTTTTAGTTTTGGCTTTACCCCCCTTCGGGGCTGCAGGAGCTGCCAGCGACTCTGAGGAAGAAATGGACGGCCACCAGCTTCACTACCGTGGTCTTCTGCAGCCGGTTTTACCGCGGACGTCTAGGTTTGGTCCTAGGTTTCTCCATAATCAAACCTAGAGACTGTTGAAAAATAAAGTACACCCAAACACCACAGAGCAAGTTTACACTTACCTGAGAGGTTTTTAAACTTACTGCTGGTGGAACCGACGTTCCCCCCAGCCTGTCCGTGCGCCATGCGTTTGACGTATAGACGCGCATGCGGGCTGGCGGGCTCTTCACGTAGTCACTCACCTGACTTCGATTTAAAATTCCCCTTCCCATTCCCACACTGGCCTTTCTGTCCTAGGCCTCCCCATTGTCAGAGTGAGGCCAAACACAAATTGGAGGAACAGCATCTCGTATATCGGGTGCGAGTGGTATGAATATTAATTTTTCCTACTTCAAGTAACCCTTGCATCCCCCTCTCTTCATCCCTCCCCCAGCCAAGTCGTACCAGCTTCAAAGCCGTCATGTTGAGTCATTGTCTATGCTTGTTTTCACCTAGGCCAAGGCTAACAATGGCCTTTTTCCTTTATCATTTTTTTTTTTTGGCATATCTTTCATTCATTTGTTCTATATCTCTCTACATCACCATCTATATCTATCATTTCCCTTTCCCCTTTCCCCTAACTCTTAGTCTGAAGAAGGGTCGCGACCCGAAACATCAACATTCCTTTAGTCCAGAGATGCTGTCTGACCTGCTGAGTTACACCAGCTCTTTGTGTCTATCGGTGGATAGGATTGTCAGGCTGCCATTTGATGAATTAAGTACAAATCTTTCAATCCAGTTAGAACAGCCATCAAAGTCAAGCAGAGAGCTTTCTTCACTGCCTGTGGAGTTGCACAAGATACAAGCAGAGAGTTTGCTATTTTTAAAAGTGTAGAGAACTCATAGTCACAGAGTCATAGAGTGTTACAGCGTGGACCTTCAGCCCAACCTGCCCACACCGGCCAACATGTTCCATCTACACTAGTCCCACCTGCCTGCATTTGGCCCTCTAAACTTTTTTTTTCACTTTAATCTTTATTGCTTTTATGCATACACAAATAAAACAACGAAACATACAACAATGCAGTGAAACGTGCAGCAGTGCAGCGGGGGGGGGGGGTCAGTTTACAATTAATGATGCAGTACACAGAACTATTTTCTTATTAAAACATTTTCCAATAACTTACATTATTGTCAATAAAAGTATACAGTGTTGATGTCTTTATTTCTATACCTAATCCATTTTTCCCATTTTCTGTTAAACTCGTCTTCTTTCACTCTTGGAGAATATGTCATTTTCTCCATCACAAATATTTCCTGTACTATGTCTAACCATTGTCTAAGTCTGGGTGTGTCCGCTGCAAGCCAGTTTCTTGTAATGGCCTTTCTGCCAGCTGTGACTAGGATTTTAACCAAGTAATGATCTTTCTTCAGCACCACTGTAGTTATATTACCCAGGTATAAAAATGAACACTTCTTGGAGACTATATATCGTAATACCTCCTTTAATACTGAATTCACTCTGTCCCAAATTGGTTCTATTTTTGGGCAACTCCAGAAGATATGTGCATGATTTGCGTCTGTTTGGCCACGTTGCCTCCAGCATGTTTGCTGCCTTAGAATTTGCTTGCTTTTTCTGTTAGGCGTAATAAAGAAACAAATCAAAAATTTCCAATTAAATTCTCTCCATTTTTGTGAATTAGTGGATGTCTGTAGTGTTACACACATATGATACCATTCTTCTTCTGAGATTGTGATGTTCAATTCCTTTTCCCACTTAAATTTTACATAAAATGTAGTTTTAGCTTGACATTCAATTAAACTACGGTAATGTTTAGAAATAATCCTTGATGTTTTTTTGATGATACGCATTAACTATCGCTTCTACCACTGGATTCTTTTCTTCTAGTGCCTCCCTTCTTACTTTTTTATTATAATAATCTTTCAGTTGGAGGTATCTAAACAAGTCTTGGTTCCGAAGTGCAAATCTATCCTTCAAATCTTGAAAACTTCTTTGGTCTCCATTTTCAGTAACAGTACAAAATGCAGTCATTTCTTTTTTCATCTACTCTTTAAATGTTGATTCATACATCCCTGGTTTGACTCAAAATTTAAACTTACCTAAACTTACCCCTCTACACCTATCCTATCCATTTACCTGTTTAAATGTTACCTCATCTTTCTCCGGTGACTAGTGGGGTCCGCAAGGCTCGGTGCTGGGATGCCAGTTATTTACAATATATATTAATGATTTAGAGAAGGGAATTAAATGTAACATCTCCAAATATGCGAATTACACAAAGCTGGGTGGCAGTGTGAGCTGCGAGGAGGATGCTATGAGGCTGCAGGGTGACTTGGATAGGTTGTGTGAGTGGGCAGATGCATGGCAGGCAGTGTGTATAAATGTGAGGTTATCCACTTTGGTGGCAAGAACAGGAAGGCAGATTATTATCTGAATGGTGTCAGATTAGGAAAAGGGGAGGTGCAGCGAGACCTGGGTGTGCTTGTATATCAGCCACTGAAAGTAAGCATGCAGCTACAGCAGGCAGTGAAGAAAGCTAATGGCATGTTGGTCTTCATTGCGAGAGGATTTGAGTTTAGGAGCAAGGAGGTCATATTGCCGTTGTACAGGGCCCTGGTGAGACCGCACCTGGAGTGTGTGCATTTTGGTCTCCTAATTTGAGGAACAACATTTTTGCTATTGAGGGAGTGCAGAGTAGGTTCACCAGGTTAATTCCTGGGATGGCGTTATTGACATATGATAAAAGAATGGGTCGACTGGGCTTGTATTCACTGGCATTTAGAAGGATGAAAGGAGATCTTATAGAAACATATAAAATTCTTAAAGGATTTGACAAGCTAGATGTAGGAAAAATGGGGGAGTTCAGAACCAGGGGTCACAGTTTAAGAATAAGGGGTAGGTCATTTAGGACTGAGATGAGGAAAAACATTTTCACCCAGAGAGTTGTGAATCTGTGGAATTCTTTGCCACAGAAGGCAGTGGAGGCCAATTCACTGGATGCTTTCAAGGAACGGTGTACTGATTTTAGATGATCAGCCATGATCATATTGAATGGCGGTGTTGGCTCAATGGGCCGAATGGCCTACTCCTGCACCTATAATTTTATGTTTCTATCTTTTCCCTCACCTTAAACCTATGTCTTTTCGATTCCCCTACTCTGGGCAAACGACACTGTGCGTTTACCCAATCTATTCCTCTCATGATTTTGTAAGATCACTCCTCATCCTCATGCTTCAAGGAATAAAGTCCCAGTCTGCTTAACCTCACCCTAGAGCTCGAGTGCTCGAGTCCTGACAACATTCTGATAAAACTTCTCTGCACCCTTACCAGCTTGACAACATCTTTCCTATAACAGGGTGACCAAAATTGAATGGAGCAGACTGTGTAAAAACAAACTGAATCCTGATTCAGTATTTCAAGTGATATATTTGGAGTCATAGATCCATACAACATGGAAATAGGCCCTTTGGCCCACTGTCCCCACTCAGGCCACATTGGCACTCTTGGCTAATACTATTTGCTTACATTTGACCCATATCCCTCTAAACCCTTCCTATCCATGTATCTGTCATATGTCCTCTAAAAATCTTGATTGGCGCACAGTGCGCAATGGTAGAGTTACTGCCTTTCAACGTTTGAGCCCCGGGTTTGATCCTGACTACGGGTGCTGTCTGTTCGGAGTTTGTAGGTTCTATCTGTAACTGTGTTCGTTTTCTCTGGGTGCTCCTTCTTCCTCCCACAACCTGCAGACCTGCGGGTTTGTAGATGATTTGCCTTCTGTGTATTGCCTCTAGTGTGTAGAATTGGATAACATAGAACTAGTGTGAACGGGTGATCGATGGTCGGCGTGGACTCTGCTCTACAACACTCCTCAGGGCCCTGCCATTCACTTTGAAGGTCCTGCCATGGTTTGATTTCCAAAAATGCAACGCCTTGCACTGATCTGCATTAAGCTCCATTTGCCACTCTTCAGCCCACTTGCCCAACTGATCAAGATCCTGCTGTTATTTTTGATAATCATCTTGCAGGCGGGTAGGAGTCATAGTCTTCCTCAGACCTGAAACGTCAACTATCTGTTTTCTCCAGAGATGCTGCCTGACCGGCTGAGTTACTCCAGCACTTTGTGTTTTTCTTTGTAAACCAGCATCTGCAGTTTCTTGTTTCTAGCAGTGATTATCATTCCTTATTAATGTTTTATGTATTACAACCAACACCGGCGAGTTAAATATGAAAGTAAAGTGGCAGGACTTGCATTAACAAATTGATTTATGATTTGTTTTATTGATCATTGCTTTTTTTTGTCTAAAAAAAGATTACTTTCAACCTTTGCCATCATCATTAATCAAACACTATTGGATATGTGACATGAATGTCAAAACTTGTTATACAAATGTCTTATTATGCAGTGTTTCAAATAATTGGTTGAGCAGAACCGTCTATAATTAAACTAAGTTGGGATTTCCATTGATCTTTTTCATGAATGCAGTGGTACATTTTGTTCCAACCAGTGAACGTTTAAACCTTGGAGTGCAGGAAGATGATGGGTGATCTTGTAGAGGTGTACAAAATCATGAGAAGAATAGATCGAGTGTACGCACAAAATCTTTTGTGAGAGTCTTTTACACAGAGCCAATTTCTAAATGAGGGGAAAAGTTTAGTTTAGAGAGTTTATTTAGTTAGTTTAGTTTATTGTCACGTGTACCGAGGTACAGTGAAAAACTTTTTGATGCGTACTATCGGTCTGCGGAAAGACTACACATGTTTACGAGCCAGGATGTTTAGGCACTAAAAAACGGAAATAGGCAGGCAAAAAGGCATAATAAAATTACAAAAAAAGGCACGGAAAAGGCATTTATTGACCAAAAAAAAGGCATACAAGGCATTTATTTCCACCACCAAAATATGGTTTAAAATGATAATATAAAGGTACACTACATTAAGTGACCAAAGTTGCCTGGTTGCACATAATTACTTGCATTTTTTTTCATATTATCTGTTAGACAGAATATGCTTCAGTTGTGAAAAACTTCTGTCTACCTCAGCTGAGGTCACTGGTGCATACCCGAAACAAGCTACTGACTCTATATTCATGTCGATATCTTGTGCATTACAACTACCTTTGAGAACTTTAGCTATGTTTTGTATTTCTTCAAGATCTTTGTTAGCTAAAATCACTCTCTCACATTTTACTTGTATGTTTTTACCTGCATCGCCAGGAACTTTATGAATATCGTTAGTTACTTTGCTGAAAACCTGCAAGTTATTCACTAATGTTTCGCCACGTTCCTCAAGGGAAGTGATAGCTTGTGGGAAGTTTGCAAAATTGGAAGCAATAAATACAAGATCGCGGTGGAGGGACTTTTTCTGCATGATTTCACTGACAATCCTGACTGCAGCAGATTCTTCTTCAAAACAGTTGACGATTTCTTTTATCTTTTCAAAATTTGCAGCATAGTAAAGTATAGCAGATATTCATGTACCCCACCTAGTCAAAACGGGCTGAGGAGGTAGCGGAATCTCGGGTGCCATTTCCTTGAATAACTGCACACGTGACGGTGCTTTGAGTAAGATTTTCTTGACATTGGAAACTAGGCGATCGACATTTGGAAACAAGTTATGTATGTGCTTGGCAATTCTAGGTGTAACCAGCGCACCAGCGGGCAGCGGCACGAACAAATGAATGACCGACGGTTACGCCCCCGGTTTCGCCCCGGTGGTGGAAATTTTCTTGTAAGTTATACTATGTTAACACGTTAATAATAACATTAATATTAACGTGTTAACATAGAAAATGCCATTGTAATCACAGTACAACTAGAGAAAATAGCACAACCTTTCAGCAAAACAGCAAAAAAAGGCTGATTTAGGCACTCGATCGTGAAAAAGGCATTATCCAGGTGAAATCATCCAAAAAGGCATGAAAAGACACATGGCATTTATGGCAAAATCCTGGCTCTAATGATTACATATAAGTTGCCCACGGTGTACAGGTAAAAGTAAGAAATGCTGTTGTTGGAGTAGAGGTTTAAAAGAGTGGAGAGATTGTAATGCGTGATTGCAGATCCACTTCTGGTGCCAGCGCACAGAGAGTCATCCAGTTTAGTGGTACAGCATAGAAACAGGCTCTTTGGCCATAGAGTCCATGCTGAACATCGACCACCCCTGTTCACACTAGTTCCATGTTATGCCACTTTCTCATCCACTCCCCTACGCACTAGGTGTAATTTGCAGAGGCCAACAACTACAAATCTGCACGTCTTTGGGATGTGGGAGGAAACCGGAGCACCTGGAGGAAACCCATGTGGTCACAGGGAGAACGTGCACACACATAGAAACATAGAAAATAGGTGCAGGAGGAGGTCATTTGGCACTTCGAGCCAGCACTGCTGATCATCCCCAATCAATTACCCGTGCCTGCCTTCTCCCCATATCCCTTGATTCCACTAGCCCCTAGAGCTCTATCTAACTCTCTCTTAAATCCATCCAGTGATTTGGCCTCCACTGCCCTCTGTAGCAGGGAATTCCATAAATTCACAACTCCCTGGGTGAAAAAGTTTTTTCTCACTTCAGTCTTAAATGGCTTCCCCATTATTCTAAGACTGTGGCCCCTGGTTCTGGACTCACCCAACATTGGGAACATTTTTCCTGCATCTAGCTTGTCCAGTCCTTTTATAATTTTATATGTTTCTATAAGATCACCCCTCATCCTTCTAAACTCCAGTGAATACAACCCTAGTCTTTTCAATCTTTCCTCATATGACAGTCCCCCCATCCCAGGGATCAATCTCGTGAACCTACGCTGCACTGCTTCAATCACAAGGATGTCCTTCCTCAAATTAAGAGACCAAAACTGTACACAATATTCCAGATGTGGTCTCACCAGAGCCCTATACAACTGCAGAAGAACCTTTCTACTCCTATACTGAAATCCTCTTGTTATGAAGGCCAACATTCCATTAGCTTTCTTCACTGCCTGCTGTACCTGCACGCCAACTTTCAGTGACACTGGTCTCGCTGTACCTTCCCCCTTACCTAACCTAACCCCATTGAGATAATAATCTGCCCCCTTGTTTTTGCCACCAAAGTGATTAACCTCACATTTATCTATATAATATTGCATCTGCCACGCATCTGCCCACTCACTCAACCTGTCCAGGTCACCCTGCAACCTCCTAACATCCTCTTCACAGTTCACACTGCCACCCAGCTTTGTGTCATCCACAAACCTGCCAGTGTTCCTCCTAATTCCCTCTTCCAAATCATTAATATATATGATAAACAGTTGCGGCCCCAACACCGAGCCTTGCGGCACTCCACTCGCCACTGCCTGCCATTCTGAAAAGGACCCGTTCACTCTTATTCTTTGCTTCCTGTCTGTCAACCAATTTTCTATCCACGTCAACACCCTACCCCCAATACCATGTGCTCTAATTTTAGTCACCAGTCTCCCGTGCGGGACCTTATCAAAGGCTTTCTGAAAGTTTAGATACACTACATCCACTGGCACCCCTTCATCCATTTTACTTGTCACATCCTCAAAAAATTCCAGAAGATTAGTCAAGCATGATTTTTCTTTCATAAATCCATGCTGACTTGGACTAATCCTATTACTGCTACCCAAATGCCCCATTATTACCTCTTTAATAATTGACTCCAGCATCTTTCCCACCACCGAAGTCAGGCGAACTAGTCTGTAATTCCCCGTTTCTCTCTCGCTCCTTTCTTGGAAAGTGGGATAACATTAGCTATCCTCCAATCCACAGGAACTGATCCTGAATCTATTGAACTTTGGAAATGATCACCAATGCATCCACTATTTCTAGAGCCACTTCCCTGAGGACCCTGGGATGCAGACCATCAGGCCCAGGGGATTTATCATCCTTCGGTCCTATTAGCCTACCCAATACTATTTCTCGCCTAATGAAAATTTATTTCCGTTCCTCTACCCCCTTAGATCCTCTGTCCTCCAGTACTTCTGGGAGATTGTTTGTGTCTTCCTTAGTGAAGACAGATCCGAAGTACCTGTTCAACTCACACTACACAGACAGCACCCGAGGTCAGGATTGAACCCGGGTCTCTGGCACTGTGAGGCAGCGGCTCTACCCGCTGCACCACTGTGCAGTCCTTAGGTTAGTGATGTGCAATGTTCAAGAGCCAGATGGTTGTTGGTAATCATTTTATAATTTCCTAAAGTGGCCTGACCTGAACTCGTTGCAATAATTCAGCTGTGGCCTATAATTCAACATAATAAATTTCTCTACTTTTATGATCTTATGAATTAATTAACAGACCATTTTCTCAATGTGTCGTTTAATTTTCAGGACTTTAAGCACACGCCCAGGTCCTTCAGTTCCTGCACACCATTTAGAATATATTGTTCCATATTCTTCAGTTCAATATGTGTAACACTTTTCTCTATATTCAATTTTACCTGTCATCTATCTGTCCATTCAGCCACTTTCCAATGGTTCTTTATTATTATCATCTGTTCCAAGGTACTGTTCTGTTTTGGCATACAGTTCAGTAAATTATTGACATATGACAATACAATCCAAGATTAAGTACAAAGTCCATAGAAACAACCCATTAGGTCCATAAATAAGAGTTGCCAGGATTTGGTGCCATTTTCACAGTCCTAGTTACAGCTAGCAATAAAGGCCCGTTGCAGCCGTCGCCTCCGTCCCGCGAACCGTCATCCCTGTCCTCGCCCGGCCACTGTCAGCCTTTGTGCCCCGGGGGAGCCTCCCTCAGCCGAGCTTGATGGTAAGTGCCCGGTTCTTCTTACTGTCCCTTTGTCCAGTGTCTGGTGACATCGCTGACTCCCTCAGCCCTCCTCCATTGTCCTTGGGTATGAGCAGGGTCCGGGCTCGGCAGCTTCCCTCTCCGGGCGGGTTCTGGGATCCGCGGCGGACGAGTCAGGCCTGCTGCCGGGGTGTGACCTTCCACGCAGTTTACCCCACTTACCACCAGATTGAAAATGTTTTCCCCACAATGACTAAATTGTGACGTGTGTTGCATTTGCACACAGTTGACACTGCACATTTTAATCTGCACTTCTTGTTTGGATCGGATGTTACACTAATTTAGGTCCTTCTGCTAATTATGATTTTGGCACCGACAGCACAGTTTCTTGGCAACAGCTATGGATGAAATAATCCTTATTTCTGGCACTAAAAGGGAGCCTGCTTTAAGCTGGCACGTAGGGTAGCTCACAAGAGGAGTTAAGGTGACAGTCTTGATGAAGGAGGTAAAGGAAAGAGGTAATATGTTTTCATGGGTGATGGTGTGGGAAGCAGGAAACAGTCCAGTCACACTGAGACTTAAGGACGGCACAGTAACGCAGCGGTAGAATTGCTGTCTTACAGCGGCAGAGACCCAGATTGGATCCTGACTATGGGTGCTGCCTGTACAGAATTTATATGTTCTCCCTGTGACCACATGAGTTTACTCCGGGTGTTCCTGTTTAATTCCACATCCCAAAGACGTACAGGTCTGTGGGAAAATTGGCTTCGGTAAATTTGTAAATTGTCCCTAATGTGTAAGATAGTGTTGGAATAGACAATAGGTGCAGGAGTAGGCCATTCGGCCCTTCGAGCCAGCACCGCCATTCAATGTGATCATGGCTGATCATCCCCAATCAGTACCCCGTTCCTGCCTTCTCCCCATATCCCCTGACTCCGCTATTTTTAAGAGCCCTATCTAGCTCTCTCTTGAAAGCATGCAGAGAACCCGCCTCCACCGCCCTCTGAGGCAGAGAATTCCACAGACTCACCTGTGAGAAAAAGTGTTTCCTTGTCTCCGTTCTAAATGGCTTACTCCTTATTCTTAAACTGTGGCCCCTGGTTCTGGACTCCCCCAACATCGGGAACATGTTTCCTGCCTCTAGCGTGTCCAAACCCTTAACAATCTTATATGTTTCAATGAGATGCCCTCTCATCCTTCTAAACTCCAGAGTGTACAAGCCCAGCTGCTCCATTCTCTTTAAGGTGAGAGAGACAAAGTTTGCAGGAGTTGTGCCAGGCACGCTTAATCTAGTTTAGAGATACAGCGTGGAAACAGGCCCTTCGGCCTACTGAGGTCAAGCCGACCATCTATCTCCAGTTCACACTAGTTCTACGTTATCCCTCTTTATTATCCTCTCCCTACGCACTAAAGACAATTTACAAGGGCCAATTAACCTACAAACCCGCCCGTCTTTGGGAAATGGGGGGAAACTGGAGCACCCAGAGAAAGCCCACACAGTCACAGGGAGAACATGCAAATTTCACAAAAACAGCATCTGTGCCACTGCCGATTTTAGCACCTGCTTGAGCCATCTGGAAATGGTTTGGCTCGTCACCCGACCATAAGGTTTTTATGACTGACCCATAAGGCTTTTTCACTCCCTCGAATATTTTTGGTTGTGTCTATGTAGGACAGTAGGTGGGTCATGGCACATAACCGTGGTTCTGGCGGGTAAGCCCGGAATTCCACGACTGGATTAGGTGTTCCTGGTCTGCTCTGTTTGATCAGTCCCTGGATAATGACAGAGATCTGGTCTGGAGCTGTGAGCATGCTGTCCAGTCGCAATAGGTGTAGTGACTGGACCCTTCATCGTGGTGAAGGTTCGCCAGGAATTCCAGTACGTTGGTAACTGTAGCGGTTGAGTAGGTGGTCCCTGTATCCAAGCAGTACTTCTCCCATTTTTTGATGCTGGACAAGTACTGTTTTTTGTGGATGTTCTCGTTTAATCTTACTATTTTACTTCGGAGTCACCTGAGTGACTACGTGAAGATTTTAAAGCTCTGTGATTTCAATCCGTGTAACAGTTATTACTTCACACACTGCCGAAGTCCTTGAGGGAGGAAGTGTGTTATCGTAATGAACACAATGGTATTTTTTAACAATAACAACAAAGAAATTAAATTGCTCCCCCGGGCTTAAATTAAATATTTGCAGTCTGTAAAAAAAAATCTGCAAATAAAGCAGGTTTTGCCAACGGCTTATTATAAAAAGTTCTGAACGTTCTTTCCCCCGACCATCCTGCTGTAGCCAGGATGTGGTCTATAGGCACGTCCATTCTTTTGGCCGTCGACTTGGATGCTGCCCTGGTGGAGTGAGATTTGTACATGTTAGTGTTTATCCCAGCAGCTTTTAGCACCTGCTTGAGCCATCTCGAAATGGGTTGGCTCGTCACCCGACCATAAGGTTTTTTATGACTGACCCATAAGGCTTTTTCACTCCCTCGAATATTTTTGGGTTGTGTCTATGTAGGACAGTAGGTGGGTCATGGCACATAACCGTGGTTCTGGCGGGTAAGCCCGGAATTCCACGACTGAATTAGGTGTTCCTGGTCTACTCTGTTTGATCAGTCCCTGGATAATGACAGAGATCTGGTCTGGAGCTGTGAGCATGCTGTCCAGTCGCAATAGGTGTAGTGACCGAGTCCTTCATCGTGGTGAAGGTTCGCCAGGAATTCCAGTACGTTGGTAACTGTAGCGGTTGAGTAGGTGGTCCCTGTATCCAAGCAGTACTTCTCCCATTTTTTGATGCTGGACAAGTACTGTTTTCTTGTGGATGTTCGGAGGAATGTCGTGGAGTAATGGGAACCATGGCTGTGTAGGCCAGTCGGGTACTATCAAAATACCTGAAGCAGAGTCCATTTGTATTGTGCATAGTACACGGCTGATGAGGCAGAAGGGAAGAAATGCATAGAAGAAGAAATTTCCCCAATCCAGCGCGAACGCATCTACCGCTGCTGCCTCAGGGTCTGGTTCCCAAGCGACATAGATAGGTACCTGGTGATTTAGCCTTAATGCAAATAAGTCGATATCTGGCATGCCATTTTGTTTAATAATCTTTGCAAACACTTTGGGGTTTAACATCCATTCGGTGTTGTCATTAAATTTGCGTGACCTGGTGTCTGCCACTGTATTTAGCTTACCTGGCAGGTAAGT
This sequence comes from Amblyraja radiata, assembly GCF_010909765.2. NCBI lineage: Eukaryota > Metazoa > Chordata > Chondrichthyes > Rajiformes > Rajidae > Amblyraja > Amblyraja radiata. The sequence continues at coordinate 54,202,255 of NC_045961.1, forward strand.
TGCTGATAGCCAAATATGTCTTTTGACACACCATTGCCAAATTGTGTTGACCAATTGTTGCATGATATCGATTTTATGCCGCCCATATGGTTAACATAGGCCACCACTGTAGTATTGTCTATTTGTAACCGTACATGCAAGTGATGCATATTCGATGCATATGCTTTTAAACCATAAAAGGCACCCAACATCTCTAGATAGTTAATGTCCAGTGTAAGTAGTAATGATGACTCTAGGTAAGTCCATCTACCACCTGTGCTGGATATGGAGTTAGTCGCTCCCCAGCCTTGAGTACTGGCATCTGTTTGGATAGCTAAAGTAGGGTTAATGATGATGATAGGGCTGAAACTATGCCAAGCGTTTTCTGCCCACCACTGTAGTTCTGATATTGCTTCAGTGGGTAATTTCATGATCCGGTCATGACCTGCATGTCGTTTTAGTGCCTGTACCTTTGCTCTTTGTAAGTTTTGATAGTGCAAAGGTCCAAATTGTGTAGCCGGAAATGCTGCTACCATTTCCCCAATTACTCTTGCTACTTGTCGAATAGTTGGTCGCTCGTTGACCATTAAATTGTTGCATGATTGTGCCAATTCAGTTGTTTTGTCTTTTGGCAAAGTCACAGACATGTGGGCTGAGTTAATTGTGAAGCCCAAGTAGTCCATGGCTGTGGATGGCTTCAACTTAGATTTATCTGGATGTAAGACAAATCCCAAGGTTTCGAACAACTGTTTGGTAGCTGACACAGCTGACATGCCAATTCCATGGTCTTGCCTACTATTAAGATATCATCAAGATATGCCATGACCATATGTTTTTGTCTTATTAATATTGCCAGGGCTGGTTTTAGTATCTTGGTGAACAATCTTGGGGCTGATGTTAACCCATCGGGTAATGCTTTAAACTGCCATAGCTGCCCCATCCAGGTAAATTTCAGGTATCTGCGATGATCCTTGTGAATGGGTACTGAATAGTAAGCATCTTTGAGGTCAATGCTTGCCATGAAGTATCCTTTGGAAATCAGTTGTTTGGCAGTAACAAACGTTTCCATTTTGAAATGTACATACTTAACAAAACATATTTAGTGAAGTTAAGTCAATAATGATGATGCGACACCCACCATCTTCTTTAGTTTTAGTGAATATATTTGACACAAATTCCAAGGGTTCATGTTTTTGTTTTTTCCCATGATACCCTTTGTGATTAGTCTCACCAGTTCAGCTTGTCCCTCTCGTTTCTCTTTAACGGAGAGGGAAACGACCCTCTGGGGAGAACGTTGAACTGGTGGCAATTTTTCTAGTATAAATTGTATTTTGTATTCACTAATGCTATTGAGTATATACTTGTCACTCGTGATAGACTCCCATGCTTCCTTAAACAGGTATAACTTCCCCCCTGTTAGTATTGCGCCCATATTTTCTATATGCTGGTAGGAACCAGACCCACCTACCTCCATGGTTATGGGTGTTTCTTCTGTCTCTTCCTAGACCAGCGAGTCTTGCGCGTTGTCTGACGTGGCGGTGACGTTGGGGGGTGGCGCATTTTCCATGGGGTCCGCTCTGGGCCTTGGTCTAAAAAAGACTTCGGGTGATAAAATGCGGACCCCGAGCTTTCACCAGTCCCATATGGTAGACGTCGACTGGTGGACGCGATGGGGTGCTGCCGCTTGGGTATTGTTGTTTTGGGTTTGCTCGTACCGGGGCCTGCCTTCATGAGACCAAAAGTTTTAGAGGCCTCTTCCATATTTTACTTTTTTCGTGAGGTTTTTTGCCAAAGAGCAGTGTGTCTGACTCAGTGGCTGTGGTTTTGCACAACCCCGCGAATTTTGGATTTAGGGCAGGTCTTATGATTTATTTACGGAGGTTATTTATCTCGAACTGCGTGTTTGTACAACAGTGCGAGAGTGTCTTGTTGGTTTGTGGTCATCTCCGTATTGTCCACAGAACGAGCAATGATGTGATGGCTGACGTCAGGAGCCTGAGGATCCGCTGCAGTATCAGCTCCTGGTTCTGAATATTTGTCCCGATGTGCCCCCAGATTTGGCTGTTGACAGCCGGCACTTTGAGGGACTCACAATTTTCTGGAGCTGTGTTCATTTTTAAGGCCTCATTAACCACCTGCTCCTGGAGGGGCCTGTTGGGGAGGTGGTTGATGCTGGCCGCTAGTTTAGGCTCTAATGGCCTTCCTGCACGTGGGGCTGCCACGTAGCGGTCCACCACACCTAGCAGCTCTTCCTGGTCCTGCACCCCTTGCATACTCCCGACTTCTTCAGCCAGCGTCCCCTCTTCCTGACCAGCCCAGTCCTGGTCACCAAAGCTACCCTTGGGTAAGGAGGAAGCGATGGCCAGTGCACAAGGCACTGTGGAGGGAATGCCTGAACTCCCCCTGCGAGAGCGCCCCTCACGCAGCGCGTCTCGCTGGAGCACCTGCTCCAGGAGCTGCTCCAAGCGGCTCAGGCGGCTGTCTCTCCCCCGTGCGGGTGGAGAGACGTCCCCGTCCAACAAGTCGGAAGCCACCGGCCGGACGCTTCTTCGGTAGCTTTACATCCAGCCCGCTGCTCAGGCGCTAGCGGGTCTGGGCTCGGCACGGTGTCGGGGATGGCGGAGCGCCCGGTAAGCGGTCCTACCGCCTGTTGCTGCCCCCCCCCCAGATGGAACGCTCCTCCGTTGGAGTCGAGCGGGGGACAGGTTTGTTCAAGAGCCTTTGTTTTCTGCCTGTGAAACAAAGCAGAAGGCTCTCCTGTGAAAGAAACCCGACCTCAGGGTACTTACCTGACGGTCCGTTCTTTCACCCTGTAGCGGGAGCGCCTGACTCCCGATGCGGCCGCTGTTGCACTGCTGAACGCAATGCCGCGCATGCGTGCTGAGCGGGCTCTTCACGTAGTCACTCACGTGACTCCGAAGTAAAATCAAAGTTTTGTCCGAGCCAGGTTTAATAGCCTGAAGGCTGTGGGGAAGTCCTGAACCTGGTTGTTGCAGTCTTCAGGCTCCTGTACCTTCTACCTGAAGGTAGCAGGGAGATGAGTGTGTGGCCAGGATGGTGTGGGTCTTTGATGATACTTCCAGCCTTTTTGAGGCAGCGACTGCGATAAATCCCCTCGATGGAAGGGAGGTCAGAGCCAATGATGGACTGGGCAGTGTTTATTACTTTTTGTAGTCTTTTCCTCTCCAGGGCGCTCAAGTTGCCGAACCAAGCCACGATGCAACCGGTCAGCATGCTCTCTACTGTGCACCTGTAGAAGTTAGAGAGAGTCCTCCTTGACAAACCGACTCTCCATAGCCTTCTCAGGAAGTAGAGGCACTGATGAGCTTTCTTGATGATTGCATTAGTGGATTGTGGGTGGAAACCGGATCACCCGGAGAAAATCCACGCAGTCATAGGGAGAATGTACAAACTCCGTACATACAGCTTCCGTAGTCATGATCGAACCCGGGTCCCTGGTGCTGTAAGGCAGCAACTCTGCCACTGTGCCACCCCAGTGTAATTCATATGTTCTACCATTTTCGTCAAACAAGCTACCACAGAAAATTGGATCTGCTATTTTAACAAAGTTTAGACTTATTTTCTTGTGTATTTTTCAGGGCACTGTGGCAAAACATTTGCAATTCTTAAACGATTTGTTAGTAATGCTGTTCCTGAGGTTCCCTGGCTTATGATTGTGGATGATGACACTTTGATAAGGTAATGTGACAAGATTAAAATAATTTCCCTACTGGTTACATGTATTTGTGCCATATTTTGGCTGCATAAACTATTCAGTGTTACAGTATATGTGTGCTTCAGAATACTTAGATAATGCCCGAACAAGCTGTGGGAGATAGTTCCTTGGAGTAAAATATTGCAAGATTTATTGGAAAAGTAGTTTATTTGTTAACTGGAGCTAAATATTAAAGGTAATTCAACTTGCAACCATTTTGTCTTCCTTTCAGATCTTTCGTGTATGGGTCTGTTCCTATCCTTTGTTCTTATCATTGTATTTGATTGATTGATTGAAAAATGCAGCATGGAAACTGGCCCACTGAGTCCAAGGACCATCGATCACCCGTTCACAATAGTTCTATGTTATCCCACTTTCTCATCCATTCCCTACACAGCAGGGCAATTTTACAGAGACCAATTAACCTAAAATCTCGTACGTCTTTGGGATGTGGGAGGAAACACATGCGGTCACATGGAGAACATGCAAACTCCATAAAGATGGCACTGGAGTTCAGAATTAAACCCGTGTCTTTGATGCTGCAAGGCAGTAGTTCTACCCACTGCACCGCTGTGCTATCCTCAATGTTCCAGGGCTCATCTCTATCTAATTTTATTTATTCTGCTCTGCAATGGGCACTTTTGGAAGAACAACATCAATAACCGTACAAGATTGATCAAGTGCCTCAAAAACAGTTTTAGGGCATCGATTGTGAGATTAGGGTCATAGAGTCATCCAGCACGAACAGGCCCTTCAGCCCAACCTTCCCATGCTGCCCAAGATGCCCATCTACACTAATTCCACCCACCCGTGTTTGGTCCAGATCCCTCTAAACCTTTGTCATCCAAGCACCAGTCCAGTTTATTTTGTATTTTCTTTCCCATATGCTAAGGTTGTATTTTCGTTCTGTTAATAAGACTCCCTGTGCTGCAAAGTTATGTAAGGATTACAGAGTGGAGAGCCATCGTTAAAGTGTATAATCATTTTTGGCAAACAGTGTTCAAAACAGTACCAAGAGCATGTCAAGGTGCCTATGAGCAAGAGAGGGAATTGCAGGTGCTGGAATCCTAAGCTAAAGAACAATGCAGGAAGAGCACCAGTGGGTCAGGCATCTGCGGAAGGAATGGACAGACGACGTTTCGGATACAAAATGCTGGAGTATCACAGCGGGATAGGCAGCATCTCTAGATAGAAGTAATGGGGATGACTCGGGTTGAGACCTTCTATCCAGAGATGCTACCTGTCCCTCTGAGTTACTCCAACATTTTGTGTCTATCTTCAGTGTAAATCTGCATATGCTGTTCCTTCCTACACATGTCACCTGAGCAGCTAAGTTCCTCCAGCATTTTGGTTTATGGGGATGAGTGTTTGTCTGCTTCAGATAAGAGAGATGTGACTGGAACAGCGTGTGAAACTAATTAGTAAATGACTATATCAATTAGCATGATATACTCTATTTAGGCGATGGAATGAATTAACGATATTCTAATATCTGTAGCAATACAGGGAAAACCTGTCTTGCAGAACATTTCAGAGAACAGATTTTTATGAAAACATATCTTTGAAGTGTACTCTTGAAATATAAGCAAAGGTTTCCATGATTATGGAAACAAGGACTGCAGATGCTGGTTTACCAAGAAGGAACACGTGCTGGAGTAACATGGATAGGTGACGCTTTGGTTCTGGACCCTTCTTCAGGCTGTTTCGATGATTGGTTGGTGAGGCTGAAGAATCAGAAACGTGAAGCTGCTCCTGGCATTGTATGGAGTGAATGCAAATGTGGGAATAGTCATTGGTATCGACTCAAAATGTACTTGTGTTGCAGTGAAACATAAAGGAAATTCAAAGGGGAGGAGAATATAATCATGAAAAGATTGACATGCGGGACAAATGACAAGTTTGCAAATGAGAAAGAATACAAAACTAGTGTGAATGGGTTTAGGTTTATTATTGTTATGTGTACCGAGGTACAGTGAAAAGCTTTGTTTTGCTGCTATCCATTCGAATCATATACAAGTCCACCACCCCCACCCAACTGGTGGTCGGCTTTAATCCGGCAAAATTACGAAAGTGGCCTTGAAATGCCCCCCGGAAGTCCCCCCAGAAAATGTGGCACTGAGGCCAGGTGAGGCCAATTGATCGGTCGAATTTATGCCCTGCGGCTGGGGCACTGGAACTCCGGCCCGGCTGGAGATGGCAGATCTGTTCCCAAAACCGACTTCCGCAGTCAGTATCTCGGCCCCCCAGGGCTGTGACCTTTGTCGGATAATAGGGCAAGGCTCTGGAACTAATGGTGCCGGAAAATTGGTGGTGAACCTCTATAGCATAAATACAATCAAGCCAAACTCAAGTACAATAGGCAGAGCGAAGGAGAACGTACAGAGAGCAGAATATAGTTCTCAGCATTGTAGCGCATCAGTTCCACAGACAAAGTCCAATGTCCACAATGGGGTAGAGATGAATTGGACAGTATCCGAGCTTATGGAAGGACCATTCAGAAACCTGATAATAGAGGGGAATAAACTGTTCATGCGTCTGATGGTGCATTTGAGGTTTACGGGGGAAGAAGGGAGAGGGGGAAGATTTTGTAGTTACTTAAAATGGGAGAATTCTATCCTCCCTGTAATGGTGATAGGAACATGATGCATCTTCCTGGCCTTGCTTTGTGTCCAGACCTCTAGCAAGCTGCTTGGCAACATTAGTATGAGTTACTGGGTGGCTTTGGGCCTGGGCTAACACAGTAAAGGATAGGTTCCTGGATGATTCCAAAGCAAATCTCCCATCTGCTGCAGCACAAGCAGAACTAAATCAACTTTAGAGTAAATGGGAACAATGGAAGAAATGATTGTAATGAAATGTGTGTAGGATAGTGCTAGTGTACGGGATGATCACTGGTCTGCATGGACTCGGTGGGTCAAGGGGCCTGTTTCCGCGTTGCATCTCTAAAGTCTAAAGAAATATGAAATCCAGTCTTCATTCTCAGACAATGCAAATCCACGGTACAAAATACTCTTTAAGTTGATACACTCCCCGAGGTCATTGCTATTAAAGTATTATCTGTAAATAAGAGGCACTTACTGTTACTATGTAAACACTTCAATAAAGCTGAAATTATTTTAAATGAAAAACAGCCTTAAAAGTGCTTGCTATCCTCCTCACCAAGTCATGTCCTGCCAGAGGACATCAAAACCACCAGGAAATAAACAGAATTTAAAATGACATTTTGAGAACTCAAAATGAAAACAGCTCATAATGAAAGATGAAACTGACCATGCTTTAGTTTAGTTTAGAGATACACATTTTGGCCCACCGAGTTCGCTCACATAGTTCTGTTATCCCACTTTCTCATCCACTCCCTACACACTAGGGGCAATTTACAGAAGCCAATTAGCCTACAAGCCCACACATCTTTGGGATGTGGGAAGAAACCCACACGGTCACAGGGAGAACGTACAAACTCCATACAAACAGCACCTGTGATCAGGATCGAAACCCTGCCGTTGCGCCACCGTGCCACCCCAAATTTCACTTAGAATAATGCTGCCGTGCTGTATGAGAATCTGTTCCATTCAGATGGGTGTATCCACAAAACGCTCTTCAAACATCACTATTTTTTGAGATTTGCAAGCTGCATTCTAAACTTTTCAAGTTGAAATGTCAATTTGAAAAATTGGCACAGCTGGTAGAGCTGATGCCATCCTGACCTTGGGTGCTGTCTGTGTGGAGTTTGCACATTCTGGCAGTTCAGCGGTGCAGCTGGTGGAGCTGCCTCCTTACAGCGCCAGAGACCCAGGTTCGATCCTGACCTCTGGTACTGAATGTGTGGAGTTTGCACGTTCTGGCAGCTCAGGAGTGCAGCTGGTCGAGCCGCTGACTCGCAGTGCCAGAGGCCCGGGTGCAATCCTGACCTTGGGTACAGTCTGTGTGGAGTTCTACCTCCATAACCACCCCAGGCAGTGTGTTCCAGGCCCCCAGCACTCTCTGCCACACGCATCTCCGTTAAACTTTGCCCCTCTCACCTTAAAGCCATGCCCTCTAGTGTTGTACATCTCCACCCTGAGGGGATAGGTTCTGACTGCTACCCTAGTTATGCCTCTTATACAGTAAATGACACTTCATTTCATAAACATTCCTGTATTATGCCGTAGTCCTGTTTTGTATGCCATTCACCACGTATCGGGCTCGTGCATCAAGTTGCAAGTTAATTACATGACTCATTAAACTCCATGTTTATTTCACAGAGAGCCTGATCTAGAAAGTTCAATTATTTTCAACATTAAATTAAAAATGCAAGCTTCTTGTTATGTGACAACCATCTGGAATGGAACAGATTCCCCAGTGCAGAAGAATTCTAGAGGATAGGCAAAAAGTTCTGCTGATGTAAAAATATTTAGAAAGTTCAAACTGCAGAAATTTAAAAAAAAAGTAATGTAAAGTCTTAATAAAAAATACAAAGAGGAAAGAGCATTTAATGTGAAACCATTATAGGAAGGATAATTGTCTTTTTTTTAAATCTGGAGCTTTAGAGTGAGTTTGGAGACTTTATATCCTGTTGTTTTTCATTTTCTAAAAGCATTCCATCCAGTCAAATAGCTTGGAATCAGGCCCTTCATCCCAACTTGCCCATGCTGACCAAGGTGCCCTGTCTACAACATTTAAATTAAGATGAATTAGTGGAAGTCCATTCAAAAATAGTTTCTTGCCACACTTTTCAGTTGCTCCTTTGGTAGATCGAGCAGGAAGCTATGGGTAAAAATAACTGGATTTTATTTTACCATAGTTTCGATTTTGCGTGTCTTGATTTTACTGTAGACACAAGGAACTGCGGATGCTGAAATCTTGAGCTAAACACAGTGCTGGAGTAACTCAGCAGAGTCATAGAGTGATACAGTGTGGAAACAGGTCCTTCGGCCCAACTTGCCCTCACTGGCCTACAATATCCCAGCTACACTAGTTCCACGTGCCTGCACTTGGTCCATATCCCTCCAAACTTGTCATATCCATGTACCTGTCTAACTGTTCTTAAACATTAGGATAGTCCCAGCCTCTGGCAGCTTGTTCCATACACCCACCACACTTTGTGTGAAAAAGTTACCCCTCAGATTCCTATTAAATCTTTTCCCCTTTACCTTAATCCTGTGTCCTCTGGTCCTCGATTCTCCTACTCTGGGCAAGCGATTATGTGCATCTCCCTGATCTATTCCTCTCATGATCTTATTCACCTCTATAAGATCACCCCTCATCCTCCTGCGCTCCAAGGAATAGAGACCCAGCCTACTCAACCTCTCCCTTTAGCTCAGCCTCTGTAGTCCTGGCAACATCCTCGTAAATCTTCTCTGAACCCTTTCAAGCTTGACAATATTTTTTCTGTAACATAGTGCCCAGAACTGAACACAATACTCTAAATGCGGTCTCACCAACATCATATACAACTGCAAAATGACCTCCCAACTTCTATATAATACTCTGACTGATGAAGGCCAATGTGCCAAAAACCTTTTTGACCGCCTTATCTACCTGCGACTCGACCTTCAAGGAACCATGCAGCTGCACTCCTAGATCCCTCTGCTCTACAACACTCTCTTGGCAACAGCAGGGGGAAAGTCATCCAGAATTTTTGCTTTCAGTTTTTAAACAGTATTAAGAAGAGGTAGAAAATTTGAATGTTTGTACGTAGGGGGCAGAATTGAATTTGCCAGAGCATCATTTATTATTGGAAATGGTCACCCTGCAGAAGTACAAGAGGTAGCCTCTCCCCACCTTCTCGGGCTTCACAATTCGTGACTCTTCAATCCTTTTGTCTTGCTCCTTTTTTTCCACCTCTACCATTCAGTGTGTAGGTCCTGCCCTTGTTAGATGTCCCAACATGCAACACCTCACATTTCCCCGTACACCTCACGTTTCTGTCTCAGGCAACAACTGATAGGTGACGGTTTGGGTTGGGATTCTTCTGCAGACTGATTCTAATGTGGGAGAGAAAACTGGAAAAGAAAGGTGGGGGTTATAGGTGAGTTATAGGTGGATACGTAGAAAGATAGAAAATAAGTGCAGGAGTAGGCCATTCGGCCCTTCGAGCCAGCTGATCATCCAAAATCAGTACCCCGTTCCTGCTTTTTCCCCATATCCCTTGATTCCGTTAGCCCTAAGAGCTATATCTAACTCTCTTGAAAACATCCAGTGAATTGGCCTCTACTGCCTTTTGTGGCAGAGAATTCCACAGATTCACAACTCTCTGGGTGAAAATGTTTTTCCTCATATCAGTCCTAACTAGCCTACCCCTTATTCCTAAACTGTGACCCCTGGTTCTGGACTCCCCCAACATCTAGCCTGGGGGGGGGGGGAGAGAAGAAAGGGGGCGGGATAGTGGGAAAAATGATATGCATCAGGGGCACAGGCACGAGAGAGGGGGAGAAGAGGATTTATGACCTAAATTTGGTGAATTGAATGTTCATACCATTGGGTGTTAAACTACCAAAGTGACCTTGGCAACAGCAGGGGGGAAGTCATCCAGAATTTTTGCTTTTAGTTTTAAAACGGTATTAAGAAGACGTAGCAAATTTGAATGATTGTACGTAGGGGGCAGAATTGAATTTGCCAGAAGCATCATTTATTATTGGAAATGGTCACCCTGCAGTAGTAAAGGAGGTAGACTCTCCCCACCTCCTTGGGCTTCAAAATTAGTGACTCTTCAATCCTTTTGTCTCGCTCCTTTTTTTCATCTCTAGCCTTTCTCCAACCATCTGCCTATCAACAACCCTCCCTCGCCCGTGTTCACCTATTACCTGCCGCACTTTGTCCTGCCTCTCCTCTCTTCCAGCTTTCTCTCACCCTCCTCCCCATACAATCAGGCACCTATCCATCATCTCCAAAGTTTAGCTTAGTTTAGTTTATTGCACTTGTACTGAGGTACAGTGACAAGTTTTTTATTGCGTGCTAACCAGTCAGCAGAAAGACTATACATGATTACAATCGTGCTGTCCACTGTGTCCAGGTGCAGGATAAAGGGAATAACGTTTAGTGCAAGATAAAGTCCGATTAACGATAGTGCAAGGGTCTTTAATGAAGTAGATAGTAGCTCAGGACTGCTCTTTAGTTGTGGATAGGATGGAGATGCCACCTGAAGCGTAGAGTTACACCAGCACTCCAGGCCTCTGGCGCTGTAAGGCAGCAACTCTCCCGCTGCGCCACCTGCTGCCCATATGCCGGAATATTTGCCGTGCACTCCATGAGTGTATGTCTGGCACAGCTTGCAGTGTGGGAGGCCACGTTATTTATGTTGTTGTACTGACATTGTTGATTCCTGCAGATCACATCCATCCCTCATCACTTAATTGACAAAACTATAAAACAAGGAAAACAGTATGTGATTCTCTCGTAATCATTATTGATGTTTCATCGTTCGATTCCAATGGGTTTTCTATTCATTTATTTATGGGATGTGGGTGTGATGGTCAGGGCAGCTTTTATTACCCTTGTTTTGTATTACTGCTTGGGCAGTAATGAGCAGTCCATGGGCTAAGGTACGACACCCCCCCCCCCCCCTAATGATATTAGGGACAAAGTTTCAATACATTGTTTAGTTTAGAGACACAGCACATTGGGTCAACACCAACCATCGATCACCTGTTCACTGTAGTTCTATGCAATCCCACTTTCTCATCCATTCCCTACAAACTAAAAACAAATTTACAGAAGCCAATTAACCTCCAAACCTGCACGTCTTTGGGACGTGGGAGGAAACTGGAACTTCTGGAGGGAACCCACATGGTACCAGGGAGAACTCCACATAGACAGTACCCAAGATCAGGATGGAGCCCGGGTCCTTTTCACAATGGCAGGCAGTGACTAGTGGGGTACCGCAAGGCTCAGTGCTGGGACCCCAGCTATTTACAATATATATTAATGATCTGGATGAGGGAATTGAAGGCAATATCTCGAAGTTTGCGGATGACACTAAGCTGGGGGGCAGTGTTAGCTGTGAGGAGGATGCTAGGAGACTGCAAGGTGACTTGGATAGGCTGGGTGAGTGGGCAAATGTTTGGCAGATGCAGTATAATGTGGATAAATGTGAGGTTATCCATTTTGGTGGCAAAAGCAGGAAAGCAGACTATTATCTAAATGGTGGCCGACTAGGAAAAGGGGAGATGCAGCGAGACCTGGGTGTCATGGTACACCAGTCATTGAAAGTGGGCATGCAGGTGCAGCAGGCAGTGAAGAAAGCGAATGGTATGTTAGCTTTCATAGCAAAAGGATTTGAGTATAGGAGCAGGGAGGTTCTACTGCAGTTGTACAGGGTCTTGGTGAGACCACACCTGGAGTATTGCGTACAGTTTTGGTCTCCAAATCTGAGGAAGGACATTATTGCCATAGAGGGAGTGCAGAGAAGGTTCACCAGACTGATTCCTGGGATGTCAGGACTGTCTTATGAAGAAAGACTGGATAGACTTGGTTTATACTCTCTAGAATTTAGGAGATTGAGAGGGGATCTTATAGAAACTTACAAAATTCTTAAGGGGTTGGACAGGCTAGATGCAGGAAGATTGCTCCCGATGTTGGGGAAGTCCAGGACAAGGGGTCACAGCTTAAGGATAAGGGGGAAATCCTTTAAAACCGAGATGAGAAGAACTTTTTTCACACAGAGAGTGGTGAATCTCTGGAACTCTCTGCCACAGAGGGTAGTTGAGGCCAGTTCATTGGCTATATTTAAGAGGGAGTTAGATGTGGCCCTTGTGGCTAAGGGGATCAGAGGGTATGGAGAGAAGGCAGGTACGGGATACTGAGTTGGATGATCAGCCATGATCATATTGAATGGCGGTGCAGGCTCGAAGGGCCGAATGGCCTACTCCTGCACCTAATTTCTATGTTTCTATGTTTCTATGTCTTTGGTGCTGTGGGGCAACGACTCTCCCCACTGCGCCACTGTGTGCCATCCCCTTGATCTTCCAAAATTCACCCAGCTAACCTGTGATTCATTGGATGGTACTAAATGCACCACGACTTGGTACGGTTTAGGTTTATTATTGTTTATGTAAAGTGAAAGAATAAAAATAAGAGACAGATGTGAAGTTATTCTGGAACCAAATGTTAGGGAAATGGTAGAATCCATCAATAAAAATGTAATGGAGAAGTTGGAGATTCAAGATGCAATTACGTGGCAAAGATAGATTTATGAAAGAGAATAATAAACAATGCAGCAGATATTGGAAATAACAATCTCACATCTTTCTCCACACATACTCCAAAGGCTGAATATTTACCGCATTTTCTATTTTAATTTATGGAAGTGAAATATGTTTGGCAAATCCTCTAGTTTATTTAATCTGTATTTAATGGGATTGATGAAGAGCAACTAGTGATTGATGTTTTCACAAAGGGTTTAAGGCACGCTATGTTGAGGGTGATATATTAGCATGGATAGAGAGCTGACTAACAACTAGAGGGCAAGGAGCAGATAGAAATAGATTATTATTTCCAGTTGGCAGAATGTAATAATCTAATTCCACACGGACCTGTGCTGTATAGAGTCACAGAGTCACACAGCACGGAAACAGACTCTTTGGCCCAACTGATATAGTCTTTCTACTGACTGGATAGCATGCAACAAAAAAGCTTTTCACTGCACCTCGGTACACGTGACAATGAAACAGTACAGCACAGGATAGGGCCCTTTGGCCCACAATATTTGTTAAACTGATCTCATCTGCCTGGATATGATCCATATCCCTCTGTACTGTGCATATCCATGAGCTTGTCTAAAAACCATTAAACGCCACTTTTGTATCTGCCTCTATCACCACCCCTGGCACCATGTTCGAGGCCCCCATCACCCTCCATGTAAAAAACAATTGCCCTGCACATCTCCATTAAACTTTCCCCTTATCACCTTAATGCTGTGCCCCCTGGGGGGAAAAAGGTTCTGACTGTTTACCCTTTTAATCCTCATTGTTTGACAACATTTGGAATTTAACAGCACCACCGACTGCAAAACTCTGCTGTTCATTGTTTCGTGCAGGTTGTGGTTCTAAGGTATATTGAACTAAATGTGTAATGTCCGCATACACTTCCAGTCTACAAAGACCTGATGTCTCCTGTTTTACATTTATTCCATTATGAGTTCCTATTAAGCGTAATAACTTCACAGATTTATAAAGAAAATACTGAAGTAGAACATTTTGTTTTTGATGACAAATCTCCAGAACAAAACAAAGGATTTATGCTTGGTGGAGCAAATGGGACTAACTTGGATGGGGCACCCTAATGGCATGGACGGGTTGTGCCGAAGGGCCTGTTTCCGTGCTGTATGACGTTGTGACTATGATGGAAATTGCCAAGTGACTGCCTACGTAATATTCCACTACTTCCCACGGGGTCACAGGGGGAACGTGGATTAAAACATAGAAAGACATTAGTTTTATTTTGTTATAATGGTACATTAGACATGTACTAATGAGTGATTATTTAATGCAGCATTCCAAGGCTCCAAAGATTACTCAGCTGCTACGACCCAAGTGAGGCCATCTTCCTCGGAGAGCGCTATGGATATGGACTGAGCACTGGTGGATACAGCTATATCACAGGAGGTGGAGGGTGAGTAGGCAAGGTCTGTGTGCACCCATTCACATGGATCTACAGCAGGGCTCCCGCACAAAAAACAATGACAACTCCCCCGCCACCCTTCTCACTCGCTCTCTCCCCCCCCGACCTCTCCCCATCACCAATTCCATAAGTTCTAGGAGCAGAATTAGGCCATTCGGCCCATCAAGTCTACTCTGTGATTCAATCATGGCTGATCTGTCTCTCCCTCTCAAGCCCATTCTCCTGCCTTCTCCTCATAACCGTACTAATCAAGAATCTGTCAATCTCCACTTTAAAAATATTAATTGGTCCAAAGCAGTCTGTGGCAATGAATTCCACAGATTGGCCAAGGGCAGTAGAGTGGATCAGCGGTAAAGTTGCTGCCTTACAGCGCCAGAGACCTGGATTCAATCCTGACTATGGGTGCTTGCCTGTAAGGAATTTGTACATTCTTCCTGTGACCACATGGGTTTTCTCCAGGATCTCCGGTTTCCTCCCACACTCCAAACACCGACAGGTTTGTAAGCTAATTGGCTTGGTATAATTGTAAATTGTCCTTAGTGTGTGTAGGATAGTGTAAGTATGCGGGGATCGCTGGCTGGTGCGTACTTGGTAGATCGAAGGGCTTGTTTTCGGGTTGTATCTCTAAACTCGAAACCACCCTCTGGCGGAAGAAATTCCTCCTCAACTCCATTTTAAAGGTACGTCCTTTTATTCTGAGACTGTGCCCGCTGGTCCGAGACTCTCCCACTAGTGGAATCATCCTCTCCACATTCACTCTATCCAGGCCTTTCACTATTCCCCTCTTTTACAGTGCCTCCCTCAGCATCCCCTCTGATTCTTACTGTTTCTTACCACCAGCCCTATCAAGAACTCCCTTCCAGCTCTGTGGCAGATTTTGCACGTCCCAAATATGCCTCATGCACCACTTAGCATCATAGAGTCCTACAGCTGACCAAGATACCCCATCTACGTTAGTCCCACCTGCCTGCATTTGGCCCATATCCCTCTAAACCTTTGCTATCCATGTACCTGTCCAAATGTCTTTTAAATGTTGTGATATTACCTGCCTCAACTACTGAAGAAGAGTTTTGATCCGAAGCGTCACCTATCAATCTGAAGAAGGCTCTGGACCTGAAAAGTCACCTATCCATGTTCTCCAGAGATGCAGCCCGACCCGCTGAGTTACTCCAGCACTTTGTGTTGTCCCATCTAAGCCAGTCCCATCTGCCCACGTTTGGCCCATATTTATGTAAACCTTTCCTGTCCATGTGCCTGTCCAAATATCTTTTAGATGCTACGAGAGTACTTCTATCAGTAATTCCATAAAATGGCAACAATCCTACAGATCTCTCCAGAATTGGATGCAAGCCATCCTCAACCCTGAAGTAAAGCAAACATGACTGACCCTTGTCCATCGAGCTGTATGTGACCTTGGCAGCATTTATTTTTCTATATGTAGACAGGATTAAAACATTAATACACTTTTTCGTTCAGTGGGTGGGTGTATGGAACAAGAATGGTGGGTGTATGGAACAAGCTGCCAGAGGAGGTAGTTGAGGCAGGTACAATAACTACATTTAAAAGCCATTTGGGCAGGTATATGGATAAGAAAGTTTTGGAGGGATATGGGCCAAATGCAGGCAGATGGGACTAGTGGCATCTTGGTTGGCGTGGACGAGCTGGGCCGGAGGAGCCTATTTCCGTGCTGTATGACAAAGATCCAGAGCAGTTTTATTTCAACATAATCAATGGTCAGGGAGCTTAAGGCACCAAGGATAGGGATGTAAACACATCACTGCAGAAAATAAGGTTGTACGCGTAACCACCATAATAGGATTCATATTCCAATTACTCCAAATAGACACAATCAGGGTAATCTGATCACAGAGTGAACTAAAAATAATGTGAGGACATTTAACGTTGGAAATTGGGTGCAGAGATGAAATAGCGTGCAAAATAAATTAACTGATGATCAAAAGCTAAATACTCAATTATTTAGTCATCCTTAAACATTGATAAATTTGGTCAATTTGAGATTTAATTAACGATAAAATAAAATGCAATTAATAACAAAAATGATATGCAGTTCAATGCGTCAATGGTTCTTTATTGTCACTCTATGATACAGAGAGCACTGAAAAATTCTGTTGCACAACCCACAAATGCACAGTTGCCATATTTTGCCGCCGTTTACGAAGAAAAAGTCCAAGGTCCGGTCCACATACGATACGATAGAACTCTATTTTTCCCAGGAGGGAAATTGATCTGCCAACAGTAAAAAATAACAAAATATATGAAACATGAAATTAAAGTGAGGAGTGGAAAGGATTGGGGATATGCAAAGATTGGGGAGGGGTGAAGGGAAGGGAGTCAGCTTTAGTCTACCCCACGACAGAAGGGGGAGGAGTTGTACAGTTTGATAGCCACAGGGAAGAAGGATCTACTGCGGCGTTCTGTCCTGCATCTTGGTGGAACCAGTCTGTTGCTGAATGTACTCCTCAGATTGACCAGTGTGTCATGGAGGGGGTGAGCTGTATTGTCCAGGATGCTTTGCAGTTTGAGGAGTATCTTCCCCTCCAAGACCACCTCCCATGAATCCAACTCTGCCCCCAGGACGGAGCCAGCCTTCCAGATATGTTTGTTGATCCTACTGGCGACCACCAGCGAAGAAGATGGAACTGGCTACCACCCATTTGTAGAACATCTGCAGCATCTCACTGCAGACGTTGAAGGTGCGGAGCCTTCTCAAAGAGGAGAGCTGGCTCTGTTCCTTCTTGTACAGGGCCTCACCATTCCTGGACCAGTCCAGTTTACTGTCCAGGTGCACGACAAGGTATTTGTACTCCCTAGTAAACTGCACATCCACACCATTGATGGAGACAGGGGTGTTCCTCTCCTCTTAAAGTCCACCACTAACTCCTTAGTCTTGTCGGTGTTGAGCAGCAGGTGATTCAACCCACACCACTCAACAAAGTCGTCAATACACCTCTGCATTCAGCTTCCCTCCCCTCACTGATGCAGCCCACAATTGCAGTCGTCTGAAGACTTCTGCAGGTGGAAATACTGGAGCGCCCCCGATCCAGGTAAGCCCCAGGCTGCTGCAGCCCGCGATCCATCGTCCCTCTCCATAACGGTAGGGTTGGGCGAGAGGGGGAAGGTGAGATTTAACAGCAACCCGAGGGGCCACTTTTTTACTCGGAGCGAGGTGAGTATATTTGGACAAGCTGTCAGAGGAGGTAGTTGCGGCAGGTACAATAACAGTATTTAAAAGGCATTTGGATAGGTACATGAATAAGAAAGGTTTAGATGGATATGGGCCAAACATGGGTAGGTGGGACAGGTGTAGATGGGGCATGTTGGTCGGCATGAGCAAGATGGGCCGAAGGGCCGGTTTCCACGCTGTATGACTATGACTCAACTCAAAAGATCTGGCACTAATTTTCAGACTTTAGTACTCAGTCCCTGCACTCCACAAAAGTCATTTATTTCTATTCACCCCCTGGAAGCTTCAATTAAATCACAAACTAACCTACATTTAGCGAATATAAAGTTCTCCTAAGTTCATAAGTTATAGGAGCAGAACTAGGCCATTCGGCCCATCGTGTCTACTCCACCATTCAATCATGGCTGTTCTCACTTCCCCTTTCATACCCATTCTCCTGCCTACCCCCATAACCACTGACACCCTTATTAATCAGGTATCTGTCAATTTCCACCTTAAAATACCTAAAGACATGTCCCCCACTGCCGTCTGTGGCAATGAATTCCACAGATTCACCACATTCTGACTAGAGAAATTCCTCCTCATCTCCTGTCTAAAGGTATGGCCTTTTGTTCTGAGGTAGTGCCCTCTGGTCCTCGACTCTCCCACCAGTGGAAACAACCTTGCATTCATCTTTTTGGGAACCTGCTATCATTCTGAATCACTCACAAGGCCCCATGTGCATTCAGTAGGATCCAGAAGCATTTTGTTTGCACTAACATATCATTTTGCTGTTCTCAGTTCCACCTTGATTTCCTTTTCTTCTTGTATAGAATTGTCTTCAGCAGAGAAGCAGTAAAGCGATTACTACACAGTGGGTGCAGCTGCTACAGTAACGATGCTCCCGATGACATGGTTCTGGGAATGTGCTTCAGTGGCCTTGGAATCCCCGTCACCCACAGCCCGCTTTTCCATCAGGTAATTATTTCTTGAGGTCCTCGTTTCTGATTGATTGAAAGATAGATTAATAACTGTACAACTAGCGGCACAATGACACAGAGGTAGAGTTGCTGCCTTACAATGTCAGAGACCCGGGTTCAATCCTGATTGTGGGTGCTGTCCGTAAGGAGTTTGGACATTCACCCCGTAGACCGCATGGATTTTCTCTGGGTTCTCCGGTTTCCTCCCACACTCCAAAGATGTGCAGGTTTGTAGGTTAATTGGCTTCGGTAAAATTGTAAATTATCCACAGTGTGTAGGATAGTGAAAGGAGTGATAGCTGGCCGAAGGGCCCTTTTCTACCTTGATAAAAATCAAGGTACCTAAACTAGCACGAAAACCATTGACAATCCATAGAACTATAGACTTTAGAGATACCTTGCGGCATATTGGCACCATGCTACCCCAAGTTCATAGCTCATGTTTTTAGTTTTAGAGACACAGCATTAGATAAAAGGCCCTTCAGCCCACAGAATTCGTGCTAGTGATTTACCACCCATTCACACTAGTTCGATGTTATCCTATTATCCACTCCGTACACACTAGGAGCAATTTACAGAGACTCGGTGTGAGGAATGACAGATTTCTGCAAGTTTATTTGGCAAAAAGGTGACCAGAAACCCAAGAACAAAACATTCCTTGATTTTTATTCGATTGAAAGATATAGCATGGCAACAGACCCTTCAGCCCACCGAGTCCATGCTGACCATCGATCACCTGTTCTATGTTTTCAGTTGGGTTCTTGGCATTAAACCACGATCACCCATTCACTTTGGTTCTATGTTATCCCACTTTCTCACTCCCTACACAGTGAGAGCAATTTACAGAGGCCAATTAACCAACAAAGCAGCACATCTTTGGAATGTGGGCGGAAACTGGAGCACCCGGTGGAAACCCACACTGTCACAGGGAAAATCTGCAAACTCCACACGGACAGCACACGAGGTCCGGATCAAACCCGTGAGAGGCAGTAGTTCTACCCGCTGTGCCACCGTACTGCCTTCAACGTTTCAAAATAACTCATTCATTAGACAGTGCTATAATAGTATTTTTAACGGTAAGAACACAACTGAAAACAGATTAAAAAAGAAACAAAACCGAACCACCTAAGTTGTACAAGGTCAATTTGGATGTAAAAATAGGTTGTCACTATCTTGAATTAAGATCATTTGTCACTTGAAATCAAAATCAAAATGAGCTTGCACAGCCTGCTTTCCCATCCATTCTGTCCTTGAAATGTTAAAGTGATTTTTCTCATCTTGGTTACAAACAAGCTTCTACTATTTATATTCTCCCAAATCCCCGGCCATAAACCTTTCATTTACACAAAATACGCCGCCATCTTATTTGCAAATAATTAACCAAAGAGCCTGTTAGCTTTAGTTTATACCAGACATTTTTTCTCATAAAAACAATCCTTTTAGGTGGCACAGTAGGGCAGCGGGTAGAGCTACTGCTTCACAGTGGCATAGGCCTGGGTTCGATCCTGACCTCGGGTGCAGTCTGTGGGTGGAGTTTGCACGTTCTCCCTGTGATCGCGTGGGTTTCCTCCGGGTGCTCCAGTTTCCTCCTATATCCCAAAGACATGCGGGTCTGTAGCTTAATTGGCCTCTGCAAATTGCCCCTAGTGTGTAGGGAGCAGATGCTAAAGTGGGATAACATAGAACTAATGTGAACAGGTGATCCATGGTCAGTATGGACTCGGTTCGCTGAAAGATCTGTTTCCAAAGATCTTTCAATCAATCAAACAAATCTTGTTTTGTTTTTTCAATGCAATTTCGATGCTCTATCTTTTAGTTAATTCAATCAAAGAACTTTCAAGTGTCATACAATGTTAATGGTTTACCTGAAAATTTGCTGTGGGTTTAGAAATAAAATTTCTATGGTTGCCCTTTTCAAGAGGAAATCATTTGATTGTTTAAATAATACTGCATGCACGACACACTGTTATACTTGTTCCACAATTTTACCACTCATTTATCGGAAAAGGTCACCTACATTTTTTCCGCAAATTTATACTTGTAATACTCGACATTAAAAAATAATCTGGATTTGAAACGCTTAAAAATCTGTACAGATATTAGACTTTGAGTTCCATCAACTATAACCATATAACCATATAACATGGTTATATGGTTATAGTTGATGGAACTCAAAGTCTAAGATCTGTACAATTTAATATATTTGAAGTCATCAATGTAGACAGTGTATTTTTTTCTGTGGTATATTGACCATATAAAACATTTCAAAAGTATGATAATTAGAACCAATTTCAATGTAGTTGTGAATTGCTACTGCGATGTCAAATTAAGGAATGTTTATGCAGGAAATACAATATGAATCGAATATGTTGAAGGATCCATAGGGTGGCACGGCTGCTGCTTCAGAGCTCCGGAGACCCGTGTTTGATCCTGACCTTGGGTGTTGTTTGTATGTGGAGTTTGCAGGTTCTCCCCGTGACTGCATGGATTTGCTTTGGTTTCCGGCACTGTTTCCATGCACTATCTCTTAAAATAAAAAATGTTTCTTTAAGGTTAGTGTCCATTGGAAAATCTTAAACCTGTAGCTTCAAATGCTGCAAATTGGGATATCTGGCAAAATTCTCATGACAGAAAGAAATAGAATAATACATAGCATCACGCTCAGGGTGTAACTTCTAACATAGAACAGTACAGCACAAGAACAGGCCCTCCAGCCCACAATGACTGTGTTGTACATAATGCCAAGGCCATCCCTAATCTACCTGGACATAATCCATATCTCTCCATTCCCTGCATATCCATGTACCCATCCAAAAGTCTCTTAAATGCCACTAATCTTTTCTATTGCTTTCCAGGCACGACCAATGGACTATTCGAAAGACTACCTTAAACATCAAGTTCCAATTTCATTCCATAAACACTGGAATATTGATCCAGTTGAAATCTATTCCACTTGGTTGGCAAATGAAGATGGCTTCAAATTACACCAAAAAACACAGAGAACTAAGAAGGAAAGGGAAGATTTATAAATAGTTCCCTTAATCTTCACTAAGTCTTTGAATGCAAGATGCATTCTGATTATGAAGACAGCCTCAAAAGGCATACTTTATTAGTTTTTCGTTATTCTTTTATATTGCAAAGTTAAATATATTTGTTATTTCCTTGGTCACTCTTTAAATTTCTGAAAAGTTTTGTGCAATCTATGCTTTTCTAAAAATGTTGAAAAAGTTTGTCTAATTTTGTAAAAATAAAATCCAGTCTATATATAATTAACATTTTGTAATGCAGAATTCAAATCCTTGCTCTGAATGGAGTTATATTGGGGCTAAATTTTACTCCATTCCCTTTGGCGAGATTAGTTGCCAGTCTATTATACTCTGCATGATTCTATTTCTTCAAGAACAATGGACATTAGAATTGGTAGTACAGGTCCCATCCTGATTTTCCAGCAACTGATGGTCCGGCACCTCCTTTAATCCAGACAAAATTAAGAGAGCGTGCTTGAAATCACCCTGAAATAGTGGTGCGTAGCCTGGGTGAGGCGGCTGATCTCTACCTTATTGGAAGTTCTGCGGCTGATCGGCGGGTTCCATTTGCCACCTATGGATGGGGCTCTGGAACAGTGGCCCGGCTGGAGCTAGCAAATCCGTTCCCATAGCCGACCTCCGAGGCTGACTGTGCGGGCCAGCATCGGCCTCCCGACGGCCTAGGCGCACTGTTCCGTTATCGATGGACTCCTCTCGGAGGCCGAAACCCCTGATGGTCTGGCAAAACGGATAATCCAGAAAGGCTCTGGAACCAAGGGTGCCGGAAAATCGGTGGTGGACCTGTAATGCCTGTTCTTGCTGTCATCACAGTGGACGGATGCTGCACGGATTGTAAGCACGTCATATATTTAGGACTCACAAGTTTACAAAGAACAGAAAAGTGGGGGGAAGAGAGTGGGATGGAAAGAACAAAAGACGATTGGGAGAGTTTGAATCGCACATAGAAGTGCAGAAAGTGCTGGAGTAACTCAGCAGGTCAGACAGCATCTCTGCAGAACATGGATAGGTGTCTAAGTGCCAGTCTAAATGTCTCTTAAAGTCTCTTAAATGCCACCTGATTATATCTGATTCCACCACCTCCAGTGACAGGGAATTCCATATATCAAGATTCAAGAGTGTTTAGGAAGGAACTGCAGATGCTGGTTTAAATCGAAGGTAGACACAAAATGCTGGAGTAACTTCAGTGGGACAAGCAGCATCTCCGGAGAGAAAGAATGGGTGACGTTTCAGGTCGAGACCCTTCTTCAGACTGAAGAGAGTTCAAGCGTGTTTAATTGTCTTAAGGATCAGCAATGGAACAATGAAATTCTTACTCTACGGGCTCATTAACACAATGATGTACAAATAACTATACCATAATCAATAATGCAAAGAACCGGAAAAGGTGTCCCTGAGACACACCACTAGTCACAGGCCTCCAGTCTGAGAAACAACCTTCCACCATCACCCTCTGCTTTCTTCCATGAAGCCAATTCAGTCGACTAGCTCTCCCTGGATCCCATGCGATTTAACCTTCCAGAGCAGCATACCATACGGAACCTTGTCAAAGGCATTGCTGACTCCATATAGACGGTGTCTACGGCCTTGTCCTCATCAACCATCTTGGTTAGTTCTCAAAAAACTCGTTCAAATGTGTAACACGCAATTCTCCACGTACAAAACATGCTGACTATTCATAATCACCCTCTTTCTATCCAAATGCATTTATCTCATCCCTCATATTCCTCTCCACTAATGTACCTACAACAGATATTGGGCTCACTGGTCGATAGTCCCAAGGCTTTTCCTTGCAGCCCTTCTTAAACAATATTGGCCACTCTCCAGTCTTCCAGCGCCTCACCTGTGCCTAATGATCATTCATATATATCTCAGCCAGGTCTCCTGCAATTCCTGAAGAAGGGTCCGAACATGAAACGTTACCTGTTTTCTCCAGAGATGTTGCCTGGCCCGCTGAGTTCCTCCAGACTTTTGCGTCTATCTTCCGTGTAAATTAGCATCTGCAGTTTCTCCCTACACGCCTCGGCTTCCCACAGCATCCTCCTATATATCTGGTCAAGCCCAAAGGTATATCTGATTATTTTGGACAAGCTCATTCCTCAAACAAATGTCTAGTCAGTCTTGTTGCTTTGCTAAGGTGTGATTAATATTTGGATTACTTAAATTTGTGTCTGTTAATCGACTCCCAGAACAAATAAGCTGTCGACGGCTAAGTCAGCATCCCAATGAAAGCAATTTCCATAGTAATTGAATTTCATGTTGCAATCTTTGACAATTTCAACAATCTCCGAGTAAACCAGGCACATTGCATTTGCAACAATATATTTGGTATAAGTGATACCTGTATTAAAAAGCAAATTCTTAAATTTTGATATGGGTAGCACGGTGACACAGCTGGTAGAGCCACTGCCTTGCAGCACCAGAGATCCGGGTTCGATCCTGACCTCGTGTGCTGTCTATGTGGAGTTTGTACATTCTCCCTGTGACCGTGTGGGTTTCCACTGGGTGCTCCGGTCTCCTCACACGTCCCAAAGACATACGGGTTTGTAGGCTAATTAGCCTCTGTAAATTGCCCCTAGTGTGTAGGGAGTGGATGATATAGTGGAATAACGTAGAACTAGTGGATGGTCAGTATGAACTCAGTGAGTCGAAGGGCCTGTTTCCATGCTGTATCTCAAACTAAACTAAACCCTGTGTTATAACAGACTGCAAATGTTTGATTTTTTAACAAATTACAAAGTGCTGGAGAAACTCAGCGGGTCAGGCAGCATCTGTGGAGGGAATGGACAGACGACATCTCAGATTGGGACCCTTCTTCAGTGGAGTAGAGGTACGATGGCTGGTAGAAAGGGGAGGGGCAGGTGCAAATAGCAGGTGATAGGTCAATCCAGATAAAGAGGGGTTGATTGACATGTATTTGAGGGGGAGGGGGAGTAGAATGATGGTGAACAAGGCTGGAGGTGATCACTGGAGAAGACACTGGTGAATCTCTGGAACTCTCTGCCACAGAGGGTAGTTGAGGCCAGTTCATTGGCTATATTTAAGAGGGAGTTAGATGTGGCCCTTGTGGCTAAAGGGATCAGGGGGTATGGAGAGAAGGCAGGTACGGGATACTGAGTTGGATGATCAGCCATGATCATATTGACTGGCGGTGCAGGCTCGAAGGGCCGAATGGCCTACTCCTGCACCTATTTTCTATGTATCTATGTAAAAGAGCACACGTGTTAAGGTAAGGAGCGAAATGTAGAGCTAGAGGGAAGGTTCGTAGGGAGAAGGAAACAGAGGGTATGGCCGGTTGGAAAGTGGGAAACCCCGAGATGAGAGGGTGGATGATGATAAGATGGATGAGGGGATAGGAACTGGGTGATGGGGGAAGGGACTGCGCAAAGAAAGGTATGTGTGGAGGGGAAGAAAGTTACTGTAAGTAGATGGGAAGAAGGGTCGGGGTTGGCGTTACCTAAAATTGGAGAATTCAATGTTCATACCATTGCGTTACCATACCATATTCCACTATCCAAGCGGAAAATGAGGTGCTGTTCCTCCAGTTTGCATGTGGCTTCACTCTGGCAATGGAGGAACCCAGGACAGAAAGGTCAGTGGGAATGGGAAGGAGAATTGAAATGGATATGCAGGGATTTGAAGTTTATGGATTATGTGCAGACAGATAAGAACAGGTCCTGACCTCATGTTCGGCACGGACATTGTGCTGCACTGTTCCGTGCTAATTACTAGGTTCATTATGTGGGGAATCAACCATTTTAGAAGAGATTCAGCAGGTCGCGGTACTTTACATGAGGAAGGATAAAGTTAACTAGCAATTCTTAATTTTACATTTAAACATAGCAGTAAAAGTAATGAACTGACACAATGAAGCTCATTGTTGGGGCAGGTCAATGAGCATAATGCAGGAGTAATGTCAAAAATAAAGTGGTTTAACACTTGACTTGCAATAATATATTAGCATTCCAAATCCAATTGCCTGTGTATGAGTAGATAGAAATTATTAAGGTGCTATGGTGCAGCATTCAATATTCCTCAGACATTGCTTCTTAGTCTCATATGTGGAATATGACAATTGGCATAAATCGCACTTGCGTGCAGCATTCAACAATTCAAAGACAAGATTTTGGAGCAAGCCCAAACTCAAGGCAGGTCAACAAAGACTAGAGGGCGCAGCTTTAAGGTGAGAGGGGCAAAGGCGTGCGGAGTAGATTTTTACACAGAGGGTGGTGGATCACGCTGCCAGGGGAGGTGGTGGAGGCAGATACAATAGTGGCATTTGAGGCGTGGATATTCAGGGAATGGATGGATATGGGTTATATGCAGGCAGATAAGTTACATAAACATACAACATAGAACAGTACAGAACAAGAGCAGGCCCTTTGGGCTATAATGTCTGTGACGTCCATGATGCCAAGACCAACTCTTATCTACTTGCACATAACCCTCCATATCCATGTGTCTATCCAACAGTCTCTTAAACGCCACTATCGTATCTGCCTCCACCACCACCCTTGGCAACGCTTTCCAGACACTCATGGCATTCTGTTTAAAAAAACGTGCCCCGCACATCTCCTTTAAACGTTATCCTTCTCGTTGTAAAGCTATGTCCTCTAGTCTTTGATATTTCCATCCTCGGAAAAAGGTTCTGACTGTGTACCCTGCCAATGCCCCTCATAATTTGATATACTTCTACAGTGTACGATATTTAATATACTCCTTGCAAACCTCCGATCTTGGTGAACAATAGGACAATCTGTGTAACTTGTGCAACCAATGAGGTTTAAAGATGGAGAATTGAACGGAGGAAAGGTGGAGGAGAGTGAATCACAGTAAGTGAAATCAGTGCCATTTCCTGTACTGAGGGCAAGGGAAAGAAAAATTGGAGAATCAATAGAAATTGCTGGAAAATAAATAACCAATTCTAAAGCAGACATTTTAAAATCTGTTAGTTATTCGCAACTTGAAGATCTGAAGCTCCCCAACCTATGTAATTTGGATACAGCAGGATCTTGATCATTTTGGGCAGATGGGCTGAGTAATGGTTGATGGAATTTAATATAGAGAAATGTGAGATGGAGAAATCCCATGCGGTCACGGGGAGAATGTACAAACTCCTTACAGACAGCATCCGTAGTCGGGATCAAACACAGGTCTCCACTGCTGCAAGCGCTGTAAGGCATCAACTCTACCACTGCGCCACCGTGCCGCTCATTGGAAACCATTAACAATTATTATGCTGTGAAAATTGTTACTTATTACCAAGTTCCTTTAATGAGCAATGAATGTGGAAAGATATGATGGACAGTTATGCCAAAAGGTGCCACTATTATGAAGCTAATGATAGTACAGCATAAATAGGCCTGAACTTTATAATGATTCACAATATACAGACCATTCCTTTCTTGCTATCAGTTACTGGCCAGTTTGCACTTTTGATTTCCTTGAAAAGCTACATGACTATAATGTTTTCTAATGATTATACGTGAACATTGGATATAAATGTATGCAATAGAATCTCTTGGAGTATAGAATATAAAACAGTACAGCCCAGAATCAGACCTTTCGGCCCATAAGGTCTGTGCTGAACATGATGCCAAGACCAACCAAGATATGTTTGTACGTGATGCATATCCTTCCAATCTGAAGAAGGGTTTCGGCCCGAAACGTCGCCTATTTCCTTCGCTCCATAGATGCTGCTGCACCCGCTGAGTTCCTCCAGCAATTTTGTGTTCCTTCCAATCTCTATTGTTTCTGTCTAAAAAACTTTAAATGCTACCATGATATCTGCCTCCACAATCACCTGTGTAAACAAAATTGCCCCGCACATCTCTTTTAAACTTTACCCCTCTCACCTTAAAGCTATCCCCACTAGTCTTTGACATTTCCACCCTGGGTAGTAAAGGGTTCTGACTGTCTACCCTATCTATGCTTCTCATACTTTTATATTCTTCTATTAATTCTCCCCACAACCTCTGGCTCTCCAGAGAAAACAATCAATGTCTGTCCAGCCTCTCTCTGTAGCTAATACCCTCTAATCCAGTCAGCATTCTGGTGAACCTCCTCTGCACCCTCCCCATCCTTGGTGTAATTGGCGTAACCAGAACTTTCGTTGATCTGATACCGTTCTGACAAAAAGGAGCAATTTCCAATGTGTAGGAAGGAATTGCAGATGCTGGTTTAAACCGAAAATAGACACAAAAAGCTGGAGTAACTCTGCGGGTACAGGCAGCATCTCTGGAGAAAAGGAATAGGTGAAGTTTTGGGTTGAGCTTTCTTCAAACTGAGAGTAAGAGGAAAGGGAAACGAGAGATGTAAATGGTGATATAAAGAGATATAGAACAGCCCAAGCCAACAATGGACCGTTGTGGGCTCCACCTTTCCGTGATCATTGTTACTTTTTTCATATGTTTCATTCATTTTGTTCTATATCTCTCTATATCACTGTCTATATATTTTGTTTCCCTATCCCCTTTGCACTCAGTCTGAAGAAGGGTCTCGGTCCAAAATGTCACCTGGCCCGTTGAGTTACTCCAGCTTTTTGTGAGCAATTTCCAAAGTTTTGTATGAAGTATACATTTCTTTGATTGATTGGATTGCATGGGAGTAACAAATAATATTTATTCCGTAATTTAGTTTAGTTTAGAGATACAGCATAGAAACAGGCCCTTCAGCACACCGAGCACGTCGCCACCTGCTCACACTAGTTCTATGTTATCCGGCTTTCTCATCCACTCCCAACACACTAGGGGCAATTTACAGAGGCCAATTAACCTATAAACGGATTCAGAAAGTAGGGTGACATGAACTAATGTGAACAGGTGATCAATGGTCAGCGTGGACTCAGTGGGAGAAGGGCCTGTTTCCATGCTGTTCACTGAACAAAATTAAAGTAAACATATTGTGCACTTTTCTCAATTTTATTTCAATTGCCAGCATCTTCCTAATTTGCTTTTAGATTGAATGCAAAGATATTGGTGGCAATTGATTCGTATTCATTGCAAATGTAGTGAAATCAGCCACAATGAATCACATCAACATGAAGTGATTTTAATAGCTACTCAGTCATGTTGCCAGATGATTCATTAAAACCTTGTATTCAGCCGAGTTATTTGTTAGACTGGTGCGTAGGAATATACTGAACATGTTTATTTTTGCCATTCTGATATATTTATCATATTGCAATTACATTGGTGAATGTTCCTCTTTAGAATATAGAACAGTGCAGCACAGGAACAGACCTTTTGGCCCATATTGCTCATGTGGAACATGATGCCAAGATAAACTAATCTCCTCTGCCTACACATGATCCATATCCCTCCATGTGCCTATTAAATGCCACTATTGTATTTGCTCCACCACCACCTCCGGCAGCGCATTCCTGGTCCCCACCCTCTGTGTAAAAAAACTTGCTCTGCCCATCTACTTTAAACTTTGCCCCCTTACCTTAAAGCTATGACCTTTTAGAGTTTAGTTTAGTTCAGAGATACAGCACAGAAGCAAGCCCTTTGGCCCACCGAGTCTGCGCCGAACAGCGATCACATGTACACTAGTTCCATCCTACACACTAGGGATAATTTACTGGAACCAATTAATCTACAAACCTGCACGTGTTCGGAATGTGGGAGGAAACCAGAGCACCCGGTAGAAGCACACGTGGTCACAGGGAGAATATGCCAACTCCACACGGACAGCACCCATAGTCAGCATCGAACCCAGTTCTCTGGCGTTGTAAGGCAGCAACACTACCCGCTGCGCCACTGTGCTGCCCTTTTTAATGCACTCTTCCTCTTTAACAATATTAACGTTCAATGCAAATATATTCACTTAATTTTGAAGTCTATTCATCAAACTAGACTTTTCTTCTTAAATGACTGTTGAAAATGAAAAAATTGAGAATCAGGATTTCCAAAATTTCCAAAAATCGTTATAGGTCAAATCAGATAGCAAAATAATGTAGATAGACACGAATTTCTGGAGTAACTCAGTGGGTCAGGCAGCATCTTTGGAGAAAAGGAGTCTGGAGTCTGAAGAATGGATCCAATCCGAAATGTCACCTATTCCTTTGCTCCAGAGACACTGCCTGACCTGCTGAGTTACTCCAGCATTTTGTCTCTATCTTCATTTAAACCAGCATCTGCAGTTCCTTAATGTCTTTCCTTTCCCGGTTTTAAAGTAACTGGTACAAGATAATTATTTATCCACTTTATTTCAAGAGAAAGCTAGATAGGGCTCTTAAAGATAGCGGAGTCAGGGGATATGGGGAGAAGGCAGGAACGGGGTACTGATTGGGGATGATCAGCCATAATCATATTGAATGGCGGCGCTGGCTCGAAGTGCCGAATGGCCCACTCCTGCTATTGCCTATTGTCAAAGCACGTTTTAGGTTAATAGTGTGTGGTGGGTTTTGGACAAAAGATGCACACTGCATTAAACTGCAGAAGTTCCTGCAGTTATGTAATGACGATGTAATCTGCATATTTTATTTGATGTCATAGAAGATCTCTGTCTGATCTTTGCATCATTGTTTTTATAAATCTAAAATAAATTAACACAAAGAACCCTGAAGCCTTGTTCCCTCAAAAAAGTTCAAAGTTGAAATGACAATATTTGGACTTAGCTAGTGGAAGTCATTCCAAAACGTAAGTAGATTTCAGTGTGGCTGAGTAAAATAATTGTTTCTTCTTCATCTCATAAAATCATGACGGGAAGAGATAGGTTAAATGCATAGAGGCCACCAGCATAATCCAGGATGAGTCACTCCCTCGTCTCTCCTCTCCCATCAGTCAAGAAGTACAGAAGTGTGAAAACACACACCTCCAGATTCAGAGATAGTTTCTTCCCAGTCATATTTAGGCAACTGAACCATCCTATCACCAATTAGAGAGCAGCCCTGAGCTACCGTCTCCCTTATTGGAGACTATCTTTAATCTGACTTTATCAGACATCAATATTATATCTTTCACTGAATGTAGTGTCCTTTATCTTATATAAGTACACTGTGGACAGCTTGATTGGAATCATGTATAGTCTTTTCTCCTACTGGATAGTGCGCAAACAAAAGCCTTTCACTGTACCTCACTACACGGGATAATTATAATCTAAACTAAACTAAAACATATGAAGTTTGAATTGGCTTTAAGTGCAGGAGGCTGAGGGATGATCTTATAGAGTACTATAAGGTCATGAATGGAATTGATAAGGGAAGGTACAGTGGTGCAGTGGTGAAGTTCACCAGGATCTGAGGAGACAGATGGACCATCTTCAGTCTCCTCAGGAAGAAGAGACGCTGGTGAGCCTTCTTGATCAGAGTTGAGGTATTGTGGGTCCAAGAGAGGTCATCGGAGATGTTAACACCCAGGAACCTGAAGCTAGAAACACGTTCCACCTCCGTCCCGTTAATGTGGATGGGGGTGTGCGTGCCGCCCCTGGACTTCCTGAAGTCTACAATGAGCTCTTTGGTCTTCTTGGATTTAAGGGCCAGGTTGTTGTCAGCGCACCATGCTGCTAAGTGCTGGACCTCCTCCCTGTAGGCTGACTCATCGTTGTTGCTGATGAGGCCAATCACCGTTGTATCATCTGCATACTTGATGATGGTGTTAGTACCATGTACAGGTGTGCAGTCATAGGTGAAGAGGGAGTAGAGGAGGGGGCTCAGCACACAGCCCTGTGGACGCCGGTGTTCAGGGTGAGGGTTGAAGAGGTGTGCTTGTCTAACCTAACAGACTGGGGTCTGTTGGTTAGAAAGTCCAGTATCCAGTTGCAGAGGGAGGGGTCGATGCCCAGGTTACCGAGTTTGGTGATCAGTTTAGATGGTATAATGGTGTTGAATGCTGAGCTGTAATCGATGAACAGCATTCTTACGTAAGTGTCTCTGTTGTCGAGGTGGGAGAGGGCGGAGTGAAGTGCCGTTGAGATGGCATCCTCCGTACTCCTGTTCTTGCGGTAGGCAAACTGATAGGGATCCAGTGTGGGTGTAGGCAGCTTTTGAGGTGTGCCAGGACCAGCCTCTCGAAGCACTTGGTGATGATGGGGGTAAGTGCAACTGGGCGGAAGTCGTTGAGGCTTGCCGCAGTGGAGTGTTTTGGCACTGGCATGATGGAGGTTGTTTTAAGGCACGTGGGGACAACTGCTTGGGCAAGTGACAGGTTGAAGATGTCAGTCCAGACGTCTGTCAGCTGCGCAGCACAGGCCCTGAGCACGCGCCCGGGGATGCCGGCAGGGCCAGCAGCCTTACGTGCATTAGTCCTACTCAGTGCCACGTCGTAGGGGGTGAGTGTGAGGGGTTGGTGATCGGCAGGGAGCACAGCCTTGATGGCTGTCTCTAGATTGTCCCTGTCGAAGCGGCCATAGAAGTGATTAAGCTCCTCAAGGAAGGAGGCGTCGCTGGATGTGGGGGTGGTGTTGGAGGGTCTATAGTCCGTGATGGCCTGGATGCCTTGCCACATGCGTTGGGGGTCGGAGTTGTTGTTGAAGTGCTCCTCAATCCTGAGCTTATGGCAGTGCTTGGCCTTCTTGATGCCCCTCTTCAGGTTAGCCCTGGATGAGCTGTAGGCTCGAGCATCGCCTGACCTGAAAGCGGTGTCCCGTGCTTTCAGCAGCAGCCTGACCTCGCTGTTCATCCATGGCTTCTGATTCGGGAATATGGTCACCTGTTTGAGGGAGGTGACACTATTGATGGTGGAGTTTATAAAGTCCAGAATAGAGGATGTGTAGGAATCAATGTCCGTGTGGGAGTCAAGGGTGGCCTGGGCTGCAAACGCCTTCCAGTCAGTGTTTCCAAAACACTGCTGAAGTGTGAAGTCCGCTTCCTCTGACCAGACTTTAACTGTCCTCACAGTTGGTTTAACCCGTCTGATGAGTGGGGAGTACTTAGGGAGCAGGAACAATGAGACGTGATCAGACTGACCAAGGTGGGGGAGGGGGATGGCTTTGTAAGCTTCAGCCATGTTGGTGTAGACTTTGTCCAGTGTCTTGTCTACTCTAGTGGGGAAGGAGGCATGTTGGTGGAATTTGGGGAGTACAGTCTTCAGGTTAGAGTGATTGAAGTCACCCGCAACAATGAAGGCTGCCTCGGGGTTGTGCGTCTGTTGATTGCTAATGGAAGTATGCAGCTCTTTCATTGCAAGCTTGGCATTAGCATCAGGAGGGATATAGGCTGCAGTCACAACTGTGGAGGTGAACTCTCTGGGCAGATAGAACGGTCTGCATCTAACCAAGAGGAACTCTAGGTTAGCTGAGCAGTGACTCTCGATGATGGTGGAGTCCGTGCACCATGCTTTATTTACATAAATGCACAGACCCCCACCTCTGGTCTTACCGGAGTCTGATGTCCTGTCCGCTCGGAGTAACATCATATGTTAAACCAATGATTGCTGGGATCTTTCTCGTAAACCTCAACTTGTCCCTCATGGATAAGATATAACTAATGTACGTGGTGATCGCTGCTCAGCGCGGACTCGGTGGGCCGAAGGGCCTGTTTCCACGCTGTATTTCTAAACTGAACCAAAGGGTGGATACAAGGAACAAGTTGCCAGAGGAGATCATTGAAGCAGGTACTAAAACAACATTTAAAAGAAATTTAGATGGGTACACGGATAAGAAAGGTTTAAGGATATGGACTAAACGCAAGCAGGTGGGTTACGCTGAAATGGGGCATCTTGGTCAGCATGGGCGTTAGGCCAACGGCCTGTTTCCACGTTGTATCTCTAAACTAAACTAAACTGAGATATTAATTAAAGGCAGCTAATCTGTATCAGAGCTACCAATGTCCCCAATAATGCTCATTCCTGTGGTGCAGACCCTAATTATTTAACTTTGATAGCGATTTTGTAGGATTTCAGGTCACACTTGTTCAGAAAACTCAAACTCTACTTCCAGTTTTCGAAATGATTAATAAAGTACATTCTCATCTCAAGTATGACTAGAAAGAAGAATTGCTCAGGCTGATAACACCCATTTAGAAGTTCTTATCAATCAAAGAGTGGAACAGTTTGCACACATTGTAAGTGATTCCCACCAGGATGTCTGAATATTTAATTAACCTTACAAATGATAGGAGGAAGTATCTGCCACTCACATAGAGACCAATGGGGATGAGGCAGCGGGGATTAATATGTTTATAAAAGGACCTTTGTAAATCACTGAACCATTGCAATCAAGGAGGAAGGAAAGAATAATTTAAGAAACAGCTTTGTGGTAAGTTAAAATGTTGTATGTGTATAGAAATAAAAACATAGCTAATGAATACATGGCCAAACCCAACTTGGATTGCTTTCTCCAGAACGTTGGAAGTTGAGGAGGGAAACCTGATAGAGGTTTATAAAATTATGAGATTTATAGATAGGGTAGACAATACCTTTTAACATAAGATGGAAATATCAAATATCAGAGAGCATAACTTTAAGATGAGAGGAGCAAAGCTAAAGAAAATGGGCGGAGATGTTTTTTTACACAGAGTGGTGGGTGCGAGGTGTGGTAGTGGAGACAGATACGATAATGGCGTTTAAGAGACTTTTGGATAGGCACATGGAAATGCAGGGAATGGAGGAATATGGATTACGTGCAGGCAAATAAGAGTTGGTCTTGGCATCTGGTTCAGCACAGACATTGTGGGCCAAAAGGGCCTGTTCCAGTGCTGTACAGTTCTATGTTCAATGTTCTAAGGAGGATTTTGGGAGCTGTTACCAGCCGTGGACTTACAGCAAGATCATGGCCATGAATCGGGGGAAGTTGCACTCAAGCGAGATTTAGTTAAATTTAATGGTAATTGTCATATTCCGCATATTAAACTAAGAAGCAATGTATGGGATACTTTATGCCGCATCATAACGTTAACAATTTAGTCTAGATTAGAGATGCACCGTGGAAACAGGCTCTTTGGCCTACCAAATCTGTGCTGAACCATACACTAGTACTCTCCCACACACTAGGGACTATTTACAGAAGCCAATTAGCCGACACACCTGTACATCTTTTTAAAGTGGGAGGAAACAGGAGCACCTTGCAAAAACTCACGCAGAGAATGTACAAACTCCATACAGACAGCACCCAGGGCGAGGATTGAAGTTGAGTCTCTGGTGCTGTAAGGCAGCGACTCTACCGTTGCACACTGTGCCGCCCTTGTGATAATAAAAACTATTGTTCTGGTATTTTATTTAATTCTTCACCTGTTTAAATTATAATGTTTCATTTTTAATTGTCTACTGTATATCGTGTTGTTACTTGCGAGCAAAGCACCATGGCAAATTCTTTGTATGTATACATACTTGGCCAATAAAATGTATTCAATTCAATTCAATTCAATATTGAACTATTACCATTGTGAATTGGGCCCATTTAACATTCTTGGATCAGAAGATCCAATTTCTTAATTAAAAAAAAACATAATTAGTTGGAAATCTTCACTTTGTATCCTTAAATACATAAAAAGATCTGTTAAATTAAACTAATTTCATCTGTTAAAGTAAATCACTGGTATTTCCTAACTATTTTTGGCATGTCTGAATGAATTCACTTGAAAGAACCAAGTTTCAATTTATTTCTTATGCACAACAATAAATTAATCTTTTAAAGAGAACATTATGTTCCATGTGTAATATCTAAGATTTGGAACATGTTGTTCCTGGTATAATCTACGAGTGTAATGAAAATTCCAGAGAGGTCCTGCACAAATAATTTCACGATCACGTTTCCATTTGGGGAAAGTGTTAAAAACGGAATGAAGCATGTATTTGATGATAGAGTCAAACAGCAAGGAAACAAACCCATCCATGCCGACCAAGATGCACCATCTAAGCTGGTCCCATTTGCCTGCGATTAGCCTATATCCCTCAACTTTTCCTGTCTATGTTGACACTATGAATGCAAAGAAAGTAATGCATTGTTAGTCATTCCTTGTATGTATTTTTATGTAAAAATTATTTCTGTAAATTTTTTTTAACATTTGTAAAGGTTATGACATTCTTAGTATTCTGGAAATAATATTTGTTCATAAAAATACATACGACATGAAAACAGTACATTGCTTTATTTACATTCATAGAGTCAACATGTCTATACATTCATAGGGTAATTAAATAAATACTTTGAAAGTTTGATTAGATTTTAGTCTTTACAGGAGGGGTCGGCAATCTACGACCCATGTGGCCCTTAACCCGAATTTATCCGGCCCGCAGGCGTATTTTTTTTCCCCATAATCATCCGGCCGGCAAACTTCCATCATCTCCGGTACCACCCAGGCCCAGGGCCACGGCGCCCAGGCGCTGGGACGCAAGGACGCAAGGAGGCCTGCGCTGGAGGCCGCAATGGCGGAGGCGCCAAGCGCCAACGAGCGCCAGTGCTCCAGGTGGCATCCTCAAAGAGGTGGGATCAATGTAAACACGTGATTTGATGCCTGCCATCCGGGGTGGGATGGGGGCAGGATCCATGTGTATACATGATTTTTATTTATTTATTTATTTTTATTTTTATTTTTTAACTTATTCAATTATTAAAAATAATATTACACTACAATAAAACAAGCCAGAACCCACCACCATAATACAATACAAACATGTATCCATAATAAACTACTATACAACTATGATACAATCCTTATTGAGGATACATTCAACACCCTGCGGAGCCCAGCGGTCCCTGTGTATACATGATAGATGTGGCCCGCCAACTGCTCATAGACATGCGTCCTGGCTCCTATGTAGAACAAGGTTGCCGACCCCTGCTTTAGAGATACAGCGCAGAATCAGGCCATTCAGCCCACTGAATCCGCACTGACCTGCGATCACCTGTACAACAACACAGCCCTACACATTAAGAACAATAAGGACAACCTGTACGTCTTTGGACTGTAGGAGAAAACCAGAGCACCCGGAAGAAAACCCACGCTGTCATAGGTACAAACTCCATACAGTAGCAATGTTACAAAATTTTGAGATTTTAAAAATCAAGTCTGTAATTTATCCCATCAGATAAAGCATAAAAATAAGTTTAATTTGACACCTAATTCACTTTCATATCTCAAGTATTTAAAAAGTTATGGCCATTTTCAT
The DNA here is from genome assembly GCF_010909765.2 of Amblyraja radiata. Taxonomy (NCBI): domain Eukaryota; kingdom Metazoa; phylum Chordata; class Chondrichthyes; order Rajiformes; family Rajidae; genus Amblyraja; species Amblyraja radiata. The sequence goes on from NC_045961.1 coordinate 54,238,803, forward strand.
ACTCGGAAATGAGCATCTTGTTCCCTATTGATTTTCTATGGACATAACAAAAAAGTTGTGATCGTGAACAGTCAAAAGCCCATAACTTTCTTAAAAATTAAGAGAACTGAATGAAATTTTCAGTTATCATAGATTGAAGCATTCTGAAACAAATATAAAATAATCTTACTTGGATGACCTGAAATTAAAGCATATAATTAGTTAGTTACCTAATTGTAGCTAATTTCAGACTTCAATTACTAGATCTAAACATCTATCCATTTCTTAATAAATTATTAACATTTTAAAATAGCCTAAATGTCCAAATAATATTCACAAATAATTCACAATAAAACATGATTTTTAAATCTCATTTACATTAATTTATAGGCCAAATGGAAGGAATTCAGTGTTCAATTGCTGTAAATAAATGCCCATTTAAATCAGCTTTCCAGTGGGTCCCTGTGGAACGCGCTGGTTTAGAACGTTCACATTGCGGTAGATTTGTGCCCTCAAATGCCCAGAAAAATACTGCGCGATATAATGGGCCCAAATTGAGCTACTCGCAATATTAAATTTTGTATAACGGGATCTTTAGAAGCCCTTTTTAATGTAAAAATATACAACCTAACTTCTGCTATCTGCTTTATGAGACCCTGCGGTTGCCGGCAGTCGCGGGTTTAGAGATTGATTTTTAAACTACTATAACTATTATACGAGGCCTTTAAACCTAATAATAGCCTTTGCGACGGGGTCTTCCAGCGATTTTTCGTTAATAATTAACTAGGCTGAACATCTTCGATTTGAACAGCCTAGAGAAAATCGCGTTTTAAACCCGCCCCCTCTAAACGGCGCCAAAATCGCGCACACCCGCAGCGGAAGATTTTCAAAGACGCTTCAGGTAGGCTTTGCAACATACCTACATACAGACAGCACCTCTCGTCAGGATCGAACCCGAGCATTGTAAGGCAGTAATTCTACTGCTGCGCTACCGTGCCATCCTAAATTAAGTTAATACATTAAGTTAATCAATTAAGTGAATACATTCTATGTATAAAGCCCTAGTGTAAACTGTAGGAACAGCACCTCATATTCTGCTTGGGTAGCTTACAATCCAAGCTACAATAGCAGAGCAAAGGAGAAGATAACCTGAGAAACACTAGGAAGGAAACTGAAGCACCCGGAGAAAACCCACAAGGTTCCTGGGAGAACGTGCAAACTCCACACAAAACAGCACCCGAGGTCAGGATTGTGTCACAAAAACATGTGATCCATGTGAGGTATTGCGATACATATAAATCACGTTGTCGAAGATCAGATTGTGTAAACTGCAAAATATATTGGTGGTTTCTCTCAAGTAGGCTGCAGAGAGCCGGTATTTTATGGCAAAAATAGAGATACATATACAGGTAGTCATTGAGAAGTGGAGGAAATGATAAAAAGTATATTGTCCGTATCGGTAGAAATATGTTATAGTTACTGCTAACACACTTTCAATGCAGCATAAGGCATTTTCATCCTTTTCAAATTGAAAAATTATTTAAATCTTGGAAGGAAAATCCTACAGTCAATCTGTTTAAGAAATCATATGTAGAGAAGTTTGATAATTCCATTTAATTTTTATCTTTTAGGTAGCGTTGAGGGATTACAGCAAGCCTTAGACAACATTATTAAAGTGATTATCGACTTTGTTAATTACGATTTTTCATTATAACTGAAAATAGGACATTACATAACAGTATCGCATATTCCTCTGTGCACTAATATTTCCGTTTTGAGTTCAACGGTGCAATTTAATTCCTTGAATATTATTGCACATAATCAGCATTTTGAATCTTCTTTGAGTGCTTTCAAATCATAGTCAAAGACTAGAGTAGGTTAAAGGTGAGAGGGGCGAAATTGAAAGGAGATGTGTGGGGCAACTTTATTTACACAGAGGTGGGTGGCTGAATCATGCTGCTGGGGGTGATGGTGGAGGCACATACAATAGGGGCACTTAGGAGGCTTTTAGACAAGCACATGGATCCGCAGCGAATGGACCACATGCAAATAAAGGATATTTAGTTTAACTTGGCATCATGTTCAGTACGGACATTGTGGGCCAAAAGCGGGATCCTGTGTAATACTGTTCTATGTTCTGTGTTCTATATACAAATAATGGAGATATGTGGGGCAAGATTTTTTACTCAGAGGGTGGTGGGTTCCTGGAACACGCTGCCTCGCGTGGTGGTGGAGGCAGATACGATAGTGGCGTGAAGAGGATTTTGGATTGTCCCAGGGGTATGCAAGGACACATGCAGTTAATCTTGGCATCATGTTTGACACAGACATTGTGGGCCAAAGGGCCAGTTCCTGTTCTGTACTGTTCTATGTTCAAATATTATTGCACATAATCTGCAATTTTAAATCTCACAGGTTGCAAGGATCAGCTCCTTTAGATACTGTAACAGGGGCTGCAACCTCCCACACTCCATATATATGTGGAACACAGACTCCCCCAGCCCACAAAATTGGCCCGTTTTTCTTCCTCATGCTTTGTGACTGAACCTTGACTCGACGAGCTAAAGGGCCTGTCCCACGAGCATGCGACCTGCATGCGGCGAGCACGACCAAACCGGAAGCGGGGGTCGCGCGGAGGTTGAGTGATCCCCGTACAGGGCCAGTCCCACCAGCATGCGACCTGCGTGCGGTGAGCGCGACCAAACCGGAAGCGGGGGTCGCGCGGAGGTCGAGTGATCCCCGTACAGGGCCAGTCCCACGAGCATGCGACCTGCATGCGGTGAGCGCGACCAAACCGGAAGCGGGGGTCGCGCGGAGGTTGAGTGATCCCCGTACAGGGCCAGTCCCACCAGCATGCGACCTGCATGTGGCGAGTGCGACCAATCCGGAAGCAGGGGCCGTGCGGAGGTAGAGTGAGTGACGTGAAGTTCGAGCGAAGTCCGTGGGAAGTTCGCGCGTGACGTAAGGCGTCAAGACGCTGCGCACGCCCGTCGAGGCGGTGCGTACGACGTCGAGGCGGCTGCAGGCATTTTTGAACACGGTCAGTTTTTTGGAGCCCCGCGCGACGTAGGGACCAGCTCCGCACAACTCCATACGACTCCGGCGATCGAAGTGGGACCGGCCCCGCGTGGCCGTACGGCTCAAGCGGCCACGTTAGGTCGCGCTTGCCGCATGGAGTCGCATGCTCGTGGGACAGGCCCTTTAGGGGCGGGACAACGCCACACTCTGGCAGCAGGCCTGACTCGCCCGCACGGAACTGGGAACCCGCCCGGAGAGGAGAGCTGCCGAGCCCGGCCCCTGCTTGTCCTCGAGTACTGGAGAACCGGGGAAGAGGGTGGAGGGAGACGGCGACAGTGGCGGACGCTGGACAAAGAGCCGGTAACTTGAACCAGGGTCTTACCTTCCGCACCCGCAAGGTCGGCTGTGGGAGAACTGAAGGTGGACGGGCGGGGAGAGGGATGACAGATTGCTGGACAGCTGCAATGGGTTTTTAAAGCCAGCTTCAGCTGTGACTATGAAAATGGTGCCAAAGTCCTTGGGCTTAGTGGGATATTTCTATGCATTCTTTACATAATCTGGGATTGTGTTTTTGTACAGCAATGATCTTACTGATCTGAATGCAAAAATAGAATTTCACTGTACCATTGAGAACTGTTGAGCTATTGGTCCATTGTACCCAGAATTAAATTGGGTCAGTTCACAACAATGAGGGAATTCAACCGCTCTTCGCAGGGTGAGGGCCGGGTGGCAAAGTGGCGCAGCGCTAGAGTTGCTGCCGTACAGCGCCAGAAACCCAGGTTCGATCCTGACTATGGGTGCTGTCTGTACGGAGATTGTGCATTCTCCCTGTGACCACGTGTGTTTCATGCGGGTGCTCCGGTTTCCTCCTACACTCCAAAGCAGTGATCGCTGGTCGGCGCGGACACGATGGGCTGACGGACCTATTTCCGCGCTGTATCTCTAAAGTTTAAAGTCAAAAGGTGAGAATCCGATCCTTTTGTTGTGATTTCCACTTCAGTTGCCCATGGGAGCATTCCACATGCACTCTGTTTTGCTGGTAATTTATACTAACTTACCCTAGGATTTGGCATTCCCATATCAACCACTTTTCATACATGGAATTATCGACTGGGTAAAATTAAAAGACACAGTGCTGGAGTAACTCAGCGGGTCAGGCAGCATCTCTGGAGAACATAGATAGGTGATGTTTAGGTTTGCAACAAGTCACCCCTCCTTCACAACCCCCTCCCCCAATCCCTTTCCCTCATCGCCTGCAACCCCCCTCCCTCATCCCCCTCCCTCATCCCCATACCTCATTCCTCCCTCATCACCACCAACCCCCCTCTTTTAGCCCCCTCACTCATCCCCTCCTCATCCCCCCTCTCTCATCCCACCCTCATACAGATCCCTCATCTCCCACACCCCTTCCTCAGCCCTCCCTCATCCCCCCCCCCTCCCTTATCTCATTCTCCACTGTTGACACAAGCCCATTTGTTAGTCACCCAAGGATCAAGGCTCCACATAAGAACATTAAAAAGTGTTTAACGGTCCAATCTTTCGAAGGGATCCTGTATAATTTACATTATCTGAATCTGGTAAGCACGATTTCCAAAACCAACAAACTTACCAACTCCGAAAGCTGATAAACATTCTTCCAAAGTACCAAGCATTATTCTTTAACTGTTATTATATCCAGGAATTAAATTTCTTGCTTGGGAGCCTTCAAGCCCTGTCCCACGGTACGAGTTCATTCCAAGAGCTCTCCCGAGTTTGCCCTGATTCGGAGATTTACGGTAATGGCCACTCGTCGGTACTCGGGGCTCTCGTGGACATTTTTCATCATGTTGAAAATTCTTCACGAGTCTTCCCGTGCTTACCTGCTGTTAGCGAGTCTTCCCAAGTACCTGCCGTTAGCGTAACAAGCCGCTAAGAGACTGAGAGACCCGAGAGACACTAAGAGACCCGAGCTCCGATGTATCCGCTATGTTCATTCTCCGTGCTTACCATGATTTTGAGTTTTTTTAAACTCGGGAGCGCTCTTGGAATGAACTCGTACCGTGGGACAGGGCTATTAAGCTCTAATTTTATGGAAATGAATTAATAATCGATATTATGCATCAAACAGTAGATGTCAAAAAGCATTACCAGAAATCTTTATCTCAGGAAATGTAACACCATTTCTTTACTCAGAGAGTGGTAGCGGTGTGGAATGAGCTTCCAGTGGAAGTGGTGGCGGCAGGTTCGTTGGTATCATTTAAGAATAAATTGGATAGGCAAATGGATGAGAAGGGAATGGAGGGTTATGGTATGAGTGCAGGCAGGTGGGACTAAGGGAAAAAAAAATTGTTCGGCGCGGACTTGTAGGGCCGAGATGGCCTGTTTCCGTGCTGTAATTGTTATATGTTATATGTTATATGAAATGTTCCCTTTTGTTCCCCCAATCACAATTAAAATTGATAACAGAATTTAAATGATGGGTACATGGATGGCAAAGGTTTAGAGGGATACTAGACCAAGTGGGTCCCGTCGGGTCCTGTCCCCTCAATGCGCGGTTGTGGGGGGTGGGGCGGGGGGGAGGAGGGGGGTGGGGGTGGCCTGCGACATCACACACACACACACACACAAACTACCCCCCATAATATTATATTAATATTATTCATTTGCTCCTTTACCACCATCCCCGCCCTATCCACTCACGCATAGCATAGCAGGCGCAGTTAAAGAGGGAGGGGGAGGGGGTAGAGAGGAAGGGTAGATGGAAGGGGAGGGGAGGGGGGTAGAGATTGAAGGGTAGGGGGATACGCGGCATCACAGGGGAGGGCTGGTTCCCGAACGCAATACTCCACCACTCACCCAAACGTCCCAATACTCACTACTCCCTAGAGAGGGAGGGGGGCTAGTGGGAGGTGAGGCAGAGAGGGAGGTGAGGCAGAGAGGGAGGGGGGGCAGAGAGGGAGGGGGGCAGAGAGGGAGGGGGGCAGAGAGGGGTAGAGACGGAGGGGAAGGGGGTAGAGGGAGGGGAGGGGGTAGAGAGGGAGGGGGGTTGAGAGGGAGGGGGTAGATAGGGAGGGGAGGTAGAGAGGGGGGAGGACAACTTGTTCTATTTGATCATATTTGATTGTGCACGCCAGGTTGATTGCATTCGTGGAACCAGGTGAAGGTTGCAATCTCCCACCCTTGTCCCATTGTGATGTCATATGTAAATGAGATCCATTGTGATTGGATGTCTGTGAGATGGCACTGTGACATCATCAATGGAAAGTGCTGCAAGAATTTCGATATAAACGATTAAAAACTTTAAAAACTTTGGAAATATAGGATGTAATGCGACGGGAAGATGTTTATCCCGTCAAGGGAAAAAATGTGAGTAGCATGTGTGAAAATGGGAATGCTGTGGCCAAGCGGTTTGGAAGATACAAATTAAGCAGATTAAAAGAAAGCCAAACCAACCCTGCATACACACGGAAATTTAGAATGTTAGAATAGGGGGCTGGGGCGCAGGCGGAGGGGGCGTCGCCACTGGCAAAGCAGCCGCTCCAAAAGTGGGTTGTTGTGCTGGTGTAGGTGGGTCAATGCCACTGGGCACGGACGGCAGTACACTTGTACAGTCTGGATAATACGGAGGTGGAGTCGGTTCATTCACAGGCAGGATATGTTGTTTGTTACACCTGTAGGTGCCGCCATCGACACTGACCAGATATGAGCATGGCTCAGAAGCAATTCCAGAAATAACACCGATACGGCCATGACCTTTGTCAGTTTGCAAACGAACCACCTGCCACCTGGACTGGACTTTCGATAGTGGAACCACCTGTGGGATCAATGCCTGATCTGCCACAGGCACCGTGGCCCGGGTCTGCCTTGGCAATAAACGTTGAGCAGGTGATCCCAAGATGGGGTCACGGGAGATGTTGCGTAAGTTGAGTAGATCCAGGAACACGTCGGAATTAGCTCTGTACGATCGTTCCATGAGCTGTTTGGCATTCTTGACAGCCCGCTAAGCTAGTCCATTCGACTGTGGATATTCAGGGCTGCTGGTGATGTGGTGAAAACCCCAACGTGCAGCAAACTCTTTGAAGTGTTGCCTGGTAAATTGACTGTGGTTATCAGATAACAGTATGTACGGAGCTCCGTGGTCTGCAAAATGGCGAGCAAGCTTCGAAACTACCCCGCGAGAAGTGGGTCCTGCTAAGAAAATCAATGTCAAACTATCCAGAATACGAATCGACAAGTACCAAGTGCTGCTTGCCATGCCATTCAAATATGTCAGTTGCCACTGTAGACCACGGGAGGACAGGAGCTGGATGTGAAATAAGTAGTTGCTTTTGTTGATGAGGTGTCAAGCTGTTACACACTGCACAGGAAGCCACATTCTCAGTGATGTATTCGGCCATGCCAGGCCAGTAAAACATGTTTCTTGCCCGTAGGACGGTAGCTTCAGCGCCTGGGTGCCCTGCATGGACAGCGTTAAAATACTTGCTGTGCAGCAAAACAGGAACCACAGCCTTGTGTCCTTTTACAATAATGCCATCCTGCAGCACTAACTCATCACGGACGGCAAAGAAAGGCCGAACTGGCAGCGGAACGTTGTAGTGTTTGTCTGGCCAACCACGCTTAATGATGGAGGCAAGCGACTGTAAAGTACTGTCAGCAGCAGTGTGGGCAACCAAATCCTCCACACAGGACGAGGGAATAAAGGACACAGTCATTATGATAAAGTCATCATCCGGCGAGGACGGACCCTCACAGGTCTTCTGGGGTGCGCGCAAGAGAGTGTCAGTCAGGTGCATATCCTTACCATGTTTGTAGGTTAAAAAAATGTCATCTTTTTGAAGCTGCACCAGCATCCACTGTAAGGGCGCTGGAGAGGCATGAATCGGTTTGTTAAAGATGCTGATCAGAGGTTGGTGGTCGGTTTCAATCGTGACAGTATGTCCAAAGATAATGTCGTTAAATTTCTTGCAGGCGAAAACAACCACCAGTAGCTCTTTCTTAATTTGGGCACATCGTTGTTCTGTGTCAGTCATAGTGCGCGAGGCATAGGCAACAGGCTTATTGCAGCTACCGTCATTTTGAAGACATGCTGTGCCTAGTCCGTGTTGTGAAGCGTCATTTGTGTGACCGGTCATTTTGAATCAAAATAAGCGAGAGTAGGAGCACAAGACATCTGTTGCTTAAGAGTGTCGAACGCCCTCTGCAGTTACTCGTGCCAGGTCCAAGCAGTGTCTTTGTGTGTAAGCTGGTGCAACGGGGCTGATATTTCACTGAAGTCCGGAATAAATTTGCTCAAGTAGTTCACCATGCCAAGGGATCTTTGTAGACCAAACACTTCTGTGGGTGCTGGGAGCTCGTTGATGGCACTGGTTTTCGCCGGATCAGTTTTTAGGCCGTCCTTAGTGAACATATGGCCTATGTATTTCACCTCACTTACCCTGAATTTGCATTTTTGAGGGTTTAGCTTAAGTTAATGGCCTTGGCGCGATCCAGGACCTTTGTCAGATTAGCACTGTGTTCTTCGATAGTTCGTTCAGCAACGAGGATGTCATCCACTAGGATGTTATCCATGGAGCATGGGTAATCTGCAAACAGCTGCTCTATAGCTTGTAGAAATACTTCACTAGCAGAGCTTATGTTAAAAGGCATGCAAAGAAATCTGTAACGCCCGAACGGTGTGCTGAACGTGGTTAACTTGCACGAGTTGTGTTCCAGCGAAATTTGCCAGAATGAACTCTTGGCATCTGGAACAGTGAATACAGTTGCCTCAGCCATCTGCGCTGCAATCTTGTCCACAGTGCGCATGGGATAGTGAGGTCATTTAATGGCTGTGTTTAAGTCCTTACGATTGATACAAATCTGTATTTCATCCATATTCTTCTTCGTTGCCACAACCATGGTGGAGACCCAATCCGAGGGGTCAGCGACGGGAGCAGTCACACCTAGAGACACCATTCTGTTGAGTTCACTTTGAACACGGTCCCGCATAGCATAGGGAACCTTGTGAGCTGGACGTACAACTGGAATTACCTCAGGGTTAATGGTAATTGTGTACTTAACAGGCAACCTTCCCAGCTTGTCGTCAAACAAAGTTTTGTATTGTGTCAGGATTTTTTGGCTAATGTGAGTTAAGACAGCAGCGTAACTCGACTTGACCGATAGGGTGCACAGGACCTCCTGCAAATGGTAGAAGGGAGGCAGCCGTAGGAGTGACAGTATCTGTTTTTCATAACTTTTTGAACACAGCTAGACAAATCACGTTACACCTGGCCCCTGTGTCAACTTTCAGATAAAATTGCTTGCCATTAACGAGCAAAGCGACCTTAGGGTCTAGTTGATTGTGCATTAAATCAGACAAGGAATGCACATCGAAGTCAAAATCTTTGCTAGCAGCCTGCAAATCCGTGGGAGCTGGTTGAGAGCATTCAGAGAGCAAGTTCCCATGGTCAAGTGAATTAACAGATTGCCTCGTTTAAAATCTGTTGCTACGCGAATGACCGCATCTGAAGAAATGATTCAGTTTGTTACAAAATCGACATAATTTTCCATACGCCGGGCAACGGTCACGAGCAGCAGCATGCGAACGCCCACAGTTAAAATAATTGCCTATTAGTCTCACGATAGAGTTGTCGGGCACTTGAGGAGAATGACGAAAGATTTTATAAGGCATGCTGGCAACATTAATTTCACGACCAGCAGAGTGCCATAAAGCTTTTGTATGAACGTCAGCCATTTCAGCAAAGCGACAGCGGTTTTCAGCAGTCTTTAGAGTAAGCTCTGCATCCCCCAGTAACTCGTCGCGTAATTTATCATTGCGGACACCATAGACCAAACGGTCACGGACCAGGATATCACATATATCCCTGAAATCGCATCGATTGGCAATGTGCTTCATCCACATACATCTTCACAGGTTCACCCTGTCTCTGGCTTCGGGAAAAGAACAAATGCCTCTCCATGACCAAGTTAGTGCGTAACTCACATAACTGTCAGAATTTGCGTAGTAAGCAGTCAGGGTCTCGGATAAACTCAGCGGGAGGGATCTGGATACCAGCCGGGTCAAATCTAGCTGGTTCATAATGAAATCTCCTGGTGCGTCGAGCAGCTTCTGTGCCTGCTAGATGAAGAAGAATTGATGCTCGAACACCGGAAGCAGCAGTAGGGTGAGCCGTTTCAATGTAAATTGAGTAGTCTTCTTCAAATACGCGCCACCGTTCTGCGAGGTCAGAAAATATTAGTGAAAACTTTGGCAAGAAGATTAAGTAAATACGTTAATAAATTAATACACTCGAATCAAACGGGGTTTATACCCAAGAGACCTTCGTTTAATAATATGAGACGACTTTTTAACATAATGTACTCACACAGAACTATAAAAGAAGACATCAATTATTTCATTAGATGCAGAAAAAGCATTTGATCAAGTAGAATGGAAATATCTTTTTACAGTATTGTAAAAATTTCAGTTGGGAGAAAATTTTATCTCATGGATAAAACTGTTATATGATAAGCCTACTGCCAGAATACTGACTAACCATATACTCTGGTATATGGGGGCGCCGTCCTGTATGGGTATGGCTGCCCAGCCTGCAGCTGTCTGTTTTTTCACCTCTTTCTTTAATTTTTAGTGAGTTAAAGTGTTTTGTTTCTGGAGCTTTAGTCTTTTCTATGTGGGGGGTTGGGGGGGAGCGGGAAACTGCTTTTCAGGATCCCTACCTGGTCGGAGAGGCGGCTTTTCTCCGGGCAGCACCTTCGACCCGTCCTCGCGGCCTACCAGCAAGCCTGGAGCGGCGTTTCCTGAGGGGACCGGCTAGAACCTCGGCTTCGGCGGCGGCACAGCGTTGGAGTGCTATTGCGGAGCGGGCGATGCCTTGCCCGGGTCGCCGCACTGGAATTCCGGTATGCTGGGACCGCCGATGAAACATCGCGAAGCTGCGGGACTGTGGAGCGGCCAGCGTGGCAGTGCTGACCTTTAACATCGCAGAGCCTGGGATCTCTCGCCGAGATCACCAGTGGTGGAGCTCCATCCAGCGCGGCCTGTCGGCTTCGGAAGCCGCGGTCCCTGCTAAGGAGGCGGCCGTTCCAGGTTTCCCATGCCGCTGTGAGGACTCTCCCGACGCCGGAGCGCCATCATCCGGCGAGAAGGGCCTGGAACATCGGGCCTCCGTAAAGGCGACTGCGGAGGCCTCAATAGGCCCGACTATGGGTGGACATGGGGATGGGGACTGGACTTTGTGCCTTCCCTCACAGTGGGAACCATTGTGGGGGGATGTTTTTTATGTTTACATTTCTTTATTACTATTATGTTGTATTCTTTACTTATGTGCGGCAATACACATTTCACTACACCAATTAGTGTATGTGACTAATAAAGAACCTTTGAACCTTTGAACCTTTGAACTCTCACCTAAATTTCAGTTATCCAGGGGCAATAGACAGGGATGTGCATTATCACCCCTGTTATTCGCCCTTGCGATTGAACCTCTAGTGGAAAGTATAAGAGTACATCCGAACATTTACGGCTATAATTCTAAATACTCCAATAATAAAATATCATTATATGCAGATGATGTATTATTATATATGACAAATTTTCAGATGGCGATTTTGGACTCCAGGGGAAAAATGTCTACCGGAATATGTAAAAATGTCACCTTTACCGCGTTGTTTTTTCGCAAAGATGTGATCAAACACACACACGCACGCACACACACACACACACACACACACACACACACACACACACACACACACACACACACACACACACACACACACACACACACACACACATAAATACACATCCAAGATCAAAGTTTTATAAGTATAGAGATAGATTAGGGCCAAACGCGGGCAAATAGTTTGGATGGGGCATTTTGGTCGGCATGGATGAGTTGGGCCGAAGTGTCTGATTCTGTGCTGTGTGACTATTCTTCCAGCCTGTTCATATCCCAGGTCAAAGTTAAAGTAGGTCCCAACCCAAAACATCACCTATCCATGTCCTCCAGAGATGCTGCCTGACTCGCTGAGTTACTCCAGCACTTTTAGAAGGATGAGGGGACACTTCATTGAAACTTACCGAATAGTGAAAGGCCTGAATAGAGTGGATGCGGAGAGGATGTTTCCGCTAGTGGGAGAATCTAGGACCAGAAGCCATAGCCTCAGAATAAAAGGACGTATCTTTAGAAAGGAGATGAGAAGAAATGTCTTTAGTCATAGGGTGGTGACATTGGGGAATTCATTGCCACAGAAGGCTGTGGAGGTCAATGGATATTTTAAAGGCAGATTGACAGTTTCTTGATTAGTATGGATGTCAGGGGTTATGGGGAGAAGGCAGGAGAATGGGGTTGAGAGGGAAAGATAGATCAGCAATGAATGTATGGCGGAGTAGACTTGATGGGCCAAATGGCCTACTGCTTATTTAAGTTATGATCACTTTGTGTCCTTTTGTGTATTAACCAGCATCTGCAGTTCCTTGTTTCTACAGTTCTTCAAACTTCTTGTCCAGGGAAATCGATAGCAATTCTATGGATGTGGCAATTTAGACAAACAGTTGAAGATTTCTGAGCGTAATCTGGAAGTTTAAAAAAAAAAGACATCTCATTGATGTTTTCTTTGTCAGCTTGACCAACCTTGCTCCAAGGGCCAGTCCCAATTACTGTTATGATTTGACATTTTTATTTAATAAAGCAAATAAGTTTTAAATTAAAGATATAAATAAGATGTGCAATTGATCAACGCCTCTATTATAAGCTGGGATAGAGACCAATTAGCAAACATACTGATGTCTTGGACAAGCTGTTGTGTAGGCTAGTTGGCTCGAGAAGGAATACAAATTAACCAATTTTTCACATTTATATGTATCTTCAGCAACGCAAGGAGCATGATCTGGCATTAGATTACCCGCATAAAACTCTGCTCAATTATTGTGTGTTAATTTATTTCAAAAGCAGAAATTATTTTTGATTTACATGAAATTATGAAGCAAATTTTGTGTTCCCTGAAGTTGAAAAGTAGCAATCCAAATTTTCTGTTTAAAACTTATCATTGTTTAACACCTGCCAGGCTTTGTCCTGCCTCTCCTCTCTTTCACGCCCCCCTCCCCCCTCACCCCCCCCCCTCAATAATCAGTCTGAAGAGAGGTCCCGACCCGAAATGGCACCTATCCATGTTCTCCAGAGATGCTGCCTGACCCGCTGAGTTACTCCAGCACTTTGCATCTTTTTTTGTAAACCGGCACGATGGCGCAGCAGTAGAGTTGCTGCCTTACAGCACTTGCAGCGCCAGAGACCCGGTTCGGTCCTGTCTGAGGGTGCTGTGTGTACGGAGTTTGTATGTTCTCCCCATGACCGCGTGGGTTTTCTCCGAGATCTTCGGTTTCCTCCCACACTCCAAAGACCTACAGGTATGTAGGTAAATTGGCTTGGTAAATGGCCTGTCCCACATGGGCGACCTAAGCTGCAAGTTTAGAAGAGTTTGCCCTCGACTCAAATTCGCAGCTTGGTCGACACGAGGTCCTAGGAGGTCGTTTGAGGTGGCTAGAACTCTCTTTCATGCGAGGGAGATTCCCGCCTACTCAGTTAGGGTGCGGAAAATATTTCAGGATATTGAAAAAATTAAAGCGAGTAAAATTCGGTCGGCATGGGTCTTTTTCACTCGTAGTGCAGTGGAATAGGGTCGGTATTTACTTACAGGCAGTCGAGGGCAGCCGTAAGCCATCTTCTTCGCTGACCGGCCATTTTGATAGGCTCATTGGAGTTTCACGACCTAGGAAGACCTACCGGTAGGTAAAATGCCAGCTAAGCCTGATTACACTTCTTAAAAGTGTCTCCACTCCTTCTTCTCCCCCCCCTTCTCACCCCCCTTCTCTCCCCTTCTCTCCCCTTTCTCTCCCCCTTCTGTCTCCCTTCTCTCCCCTTCTCTCTCCTTCTCTCCCCTTCTCTTACCCCCCCCCCCCCCACGCTCGCTAAAGGACTTACGGTACTCTGTGGCAGCCGTTTACCTTCCTCTTCCTCTTCATCGCGCAGACAGCGCTCCACCACTTTCCCTGGCCACCACCATCGCAATGTATTTGTGTGTGTGTGCGGTTCGGTCGATCCAGCTGGTGGTTTCAACGTGGACGGTCGATCCAGCTCGAGGCTTTCCAGGAGAGTGCCCCCGAGCCTAAAGGTCAAAGGCACTATTCTGGACTTGCGGATTACGTCGCCCAAGTGGGACACGCCCTTTTATGTAAAAATTGGCCCTGGTGTGTGAAGGATAGTGTTAATGTGTGAGGATCTCTGGTCGGCACGGACCCGTTGGCCGATGGGCCTGTTTCCGCAATGTATCTCTAAACTAAACTAATGTTTGTTTTATGACGCTGGTATTTCTTCACTTCTCTGAAGTGATCAATTTGTGGGTCGGACTGACTTCTAACATAATACTTTTTAAGCTTATAACAAGATATCACAGATAAGTACGTGGATATGCAGGGAATATATCACATGCAGGCTGAGGATATTTAGTTTATCTTGGCATCATGTTTGGCGAGGACATTGTGGGCAATAGGGCCTGTTCCTGTGTTGCACTGTTTTATGTTCTATGTTCAAATATTATTGCACTTAATCTGCAATTTTTAATCTTACTTGTTGGCTCGTAACTATAATCATTGATTCCCCTGATCAGTGGATCGGACAGTACCCTAGCTTATGGAAGGACTGTTCACAATCTGTTCCTACAAGATTCTGTACGTACAATAATTAACAGTAGTAAATTAGTAATCACTAAGCATTGCAACCAAAACAATGTCCATGATAGACAATAGACAATAGGCAATAGGTGCAGGAATAGGCCATTCGGCCCTTCGAGCCAGCACCGCCATTCACTGTGATCATGGCTGATCATCCACAATCAGTACCCCGTTCCTGCCTTCTCCCCATATACCTTGACTCCGCTATCTTTAAGAGCTCTATCCAACTCTCTCTTAAAAGCATCCAGAGAATTGGCCTCCACTGCCTTCTGATGCAGAGAATTCCACAGATTCATAACTCTCTGGGTGAAAAAGTTTTTCCCCATCTCTGTTCTAAATGGCCTACCCCTTATTCTTAAACTGTGGCCCTGGTTCTGGACTCCCCCAAAATTGGGAACATGTTTCCTGCCTCTGTCCAATCCCTTAACAATCTTATGTTTCAATAAGATCCCCTCTTATCCTTCTAAATTCCAGTGTATACAAGCCCAGTCGCTCCCTTCTTTCAACATATAACAGTCTCGCCACACTGGGAATTAACCTCATGAACATACGCTGCAATCCCTCAATAGTAAGAATGTCCTTCCTCAAATTTGGAGACCAAAACTGCACACAGTACTCCAGGTGTGGTCTCACCAGGGCCCTGTACAACTGCAGAAGGACCTCTTTGCTCCTATACTCAACTCCTCATGTTATGAAGGCCAACATGCCATTCACTTTCTTCACTGCCTGCTGTACCTGCATGCTTACTTTCAGTAACTGATGTACAAGGACACACAGATCTCGTTGTACTTCCCCTTTTCCTAACTTGACACCATTCAGACAATAATCTGCCTTCCTGTTCTTGCCACCAAAGTGGATAACCTCACATTTATCTACATTGAACTGCATCTGCCATGCATCTGCCCACTCACCCAACCTGTCCAAGTCACCCTGCCTCCTCATATCATCCTCCTCACAGTTCACTCTGCCACCCAGCTTTGTGTCATCTGCAAATTTGCTAATGTTACTTTTAATCCCTTCATCTAAATCGTTAATATATATTGTAAAATCTGTGGTCCCGGCACCGAGCCTTGCGGTGCCCCACTATTCACTGCCTGACATTCTGAAAGGGACCCGTTAATCCCTACTCTTTGTTTCCTGCATGCCAACCAATTTTCAATCCACGTAAGTACCCTACCCCCAATACCATGTGCTCTAATTTTGCCCACTAATCTCCTATGTGGGACCTTTCAAAGGCTTTCTGAAAGTCCAGGTACACTACATCCACTGGCTCTCCCTTGTTCATTTTCCTAGTTACATCCTCAAAAAATTCAAGAAGATTAGTCAAGCATGATTTCCCCTTCGTAAATCCATGCTGACTCAAACCGATCCTGTTACTGCTATCCAAATGTGCCGATTTCATCTTTTATAATTGACTCCAGCATCTTCCCCACCACTGATGTCAGGATCACTGGTCTATAATTCCCTGTGTTATTTATCTCTCCTTTCTTTAGAGATGGCGCTCCTGAGAGGGCGACGTCGCGGAGCTCTCAGAGTCAACCTGTTTTTTTGTTTGTTTCTTGTAATTTTGTGCCATACTACGGTAACAGCATGGTCAGCAAACGGCGTCTATGATCGGGCGACCCTACTACGGCTGAGAGAGTGCAGTCCTTTCGGACATTTAGACCCGAGCACGTCTAACCCCTACCCTGAGCTAATACGCTACGGCGACTCGTCGCTAAGCCGACACCCGGACAACGACAGGCCCAGGCGGAGACGCGGCAGACGGGGAGGGACCGAACGACGACTCCGGCGCTTGGTTAGCAGTGGAAGGTTAGCCCTCCCGGTTATACTGTTTGCTAACGTCCAGTCAATGGTAAATAAGATGGATGAGCTCCATGCTCGGATCTCCACGCAGAGGTACTTACAGGACTGCTCCATGCTGTGCTTCTGTGAAACATGGCTGGGGGAAGGGACACCCGACGAGGCGATAACACCAGACGGCTACACGGCCTTCAGGGAGGACCGGAGCGCAGCGGACAGCGGCAAGACCCGCGGCGGAGGAACGGCTGTCCTCGTCAAACAAACCTGGTGTACCGACTGTAAGCTTATTTCTAAATCTTGCTCTGAGAATGTGGAGTATCTAACTGTGAAGCTACGGCCGTTTTATTTACCCAGAGAACTGCAATGTATTATTGTGAGTGTCGTGTATATTCCCCCTTCTGCCAAAGAAGAGGCTGCACTCAGGGAGCTACACAACATGATCAATGAGCATGAAAACAAATATCCTGATGCTGCTTTTATTATTCTGGGAGACTTTAATCATTGCAACCTCAAGAAAAACATTCCAAAACTGTATCAGTTTGTGACTTTCCCAACTAGAGGAAATAAGACACTGGACCACTGCTACAGTAATATCAAAAATGCTTTTACAGCTGAACCAATACCCCACTTCGGCAAGTCTGACCACTTGGCAATTCGGCTCAAGCCCACCTACACCAAGAGGCTTAAGGCACAGCCAGTCACAGTCAGAACTGTTAACACCTGGACGGACAGTGCACAGGCTAGCCTGCAGGGATGTTTAGAGGCTACAGACTGGAACATCTTTAAGGTGGCCACAGATGACATTCATGAATACACAGAGGCTGTGAGTGACTACATCAGCTGGTGCACATCTATATGTGCCCCTCCCAGAACTGTGCGTGTGTTTCCAAACCAGAAACCTTGGTTCAATGGAAACATAAAACAGAAGATCAGGAAAAGGCAGGAAGCTTTTAAGTCAGGAGATCAAAGGGAGTACAGGTACAAGAAAGCCCGGTACGAGCTACAGAAGTCCATCAGAGCTGCAAAGAGGGCTTATTCCCAAAAACTTGAAAGCTTTTACCTAAGTAACAACACACGCAGTATGTGGCAGGGAATCCAAGCAGTCACAAACTACAAGAAAACAGTACCAACCACAGACCCCCAGGATGTCACCCTCCCAAACAGCCTTAATACCTTCTACACCAGGTTTGACAGACTGAACACAGACACCCCCTCAAAAGCCCCATGCAACCCCACGGACACTGTTTTTCAGGTGACACCCATACAGGTCCTGAAAGCTCTGAGGCAGGTGAACCCCCACAAGGCTGTGGGACCAGATGGCGTCCCTCCTAAAGTTCTGAAGGCCTGTGCAGAACAACTCACGGGAGTGTATGTAGACATCTTCAATCTGTCTTTAAACCAAGCAGTGGTCCCCCGTATTTTTAAATATTCCACCATTGTACCAGTTCCAAAAAAAACAAACCCATCCACCCTGAATGACTTCAGGCCAGTGGCACTCACGGCAGTTGCCATGAAGTGTCTAGAGAAACTGGTTCTCACACACATCAATCACATGGTCCCGGGCACGATCGACCCCCTCCAGTTCGCCTACCGCCCCAACCGCTCAGTGGACGACGCAGTGGCCATTGCTCTACACCACATCCTGCAACACCTGAAAAGCAGAGGAACATACGTCAGAACGCTGTTCCTGGATTACAGCTCGGCTTTTAACACCATTCGCCCGGGCAGGCTGACTGAGAAGCTGACAGACCTCGGCGTCCCGACTCCCACCTGCAACTGGATCTTAGATTTCCTAACTGAAAGACCACAGGTGGTGAGGATGGGAAGGAGGGTGTCTGCAGAGCTCACCGTCAGCACAGGATCACCACAAGGCTGCTGTCTCAGTCCCAAACTTTTCACCCTGTACACACACGACTGTGTCTCCACCCAGGAAAACACCATCATTATTAAGTATGCGGATGATACCACCATCCTGGGCCTCATCAAGGGGGGGGACGAGTCGGGCTACAGGAGTCTGGTGAACGACATTCTTGCCTATGGTGAATGACCTAAGCCTCAACACAGACAAGACAAAAGAAATAATAATGGACTTCAGAAAAAATCCACCCCCCCTGCAGCCCCTCATCATCAAGGGGACTGTGGTGGAGAGGGCTGACAGTTACAGATACCTGGGACTACAAATAACATCAGATCTGAACTGGACTTTGAACACTGCAGCCACAGTGAAAAAAGCCCAGCAGAGACTGTACTTCATCAGGCTGCTCAGAAAAGCTGGTCTGCACTGTCGCCCTCTCACCCAGGTCTACAAAGGACTGGTAGAGAGCATCCTCACCACAGGCATCACGGTGTGGTATGGAAACACCACACAGATAGAGAGGAAGGCTCTGCAAAGAGTCATAAAGACTGCTGAGAGGATCATCAGAACTGAACTCCCCTCCATGGACACAATCTACACACAGCGCTGTCAAAAAAGAGCAGGGAGAATCATTAGAGACACACTACATCCAGCTCACTCCCTGCTCAAACACAAAAACTGCACATACAACCTCAGGCACAGACGAGCGGACAGTATCGCCACAAAAAGAACACGCTTTTTTAAGAGCTTCTTCCCTGCAACAGTGAGACTCTTGGCCAAAACACAACAAAATGAACTGATGTCCTGATATAGTGTTTGTGCAAGCTACAATGCTCTATGTGTCTTCTGTGTGTCTTTTTTAATTTTTAAAAATTTTTTAAATTTTTAATTTTAATTTTTTAACGTAACTTGACTCTCTGAATAGCCGCACAAGAGTTCCTATGTGTGTAAGCACAAATGGTAAATAAAGTTTTTGACCTTTGACCTAAAAAGTGGGATAACATTAGCTACCCTCCAATCCACAGGAACTGATCCTGAATCTATAGGACATTGGAAAATGATCACCAATGCGTCCACGATTTCTTGAACCACTTCCTTAAGTACCCTGGGATGCAGACCATCAGGTCCTGGGGATTTATCAGCCATCAGTCTACCCAACACCATTTCTTGCCTAATGTGAATTTCCTTCAATTTATCCGTCACCCTAGGTCCACTGGCCACTAGTACGTCTAGGAGTTTGATTGTGTCCTCCTTAGTGAAGACGGATTCACAATACCTGTTCAACTCGTCTGCCATTTCCTTGTTTCCCATAATAAATTCACCTGTCTCAGTCCTCACCTCAGCATCTTCGCAGAAGACTCACGAGCCAAAGACTCGCACTTTTCTCACAAGGCACTGCTCTGCCGACCTTGAAGGTACGTGTTGCAGGCTGGCCCCGAACGGTTTTTAAATCCGCCGCTCCTGAAAAAAACAATGAAAAACTCCGCAAGAAATTAACTTCTCAGCCAATCCCCGCACTCACTCCTTCACCTGCCGCTCCTCTGCTGACCCTGAAGGTATGTGTTAGTGTTGTGCAGTGTTCAAGAGCCTGTGTTCACAGTTTTCAGGCTCCTGTACCTTATTCTCAATAGAGGCAGCGAGATGAGAGGGTGGAAAAGATACTGATTACTTACTGCATGGTAAGATATTTAATGAACTGTGTGAAAAAATGAGTTTCATTGTACCTCAGTACATGTAACAATAAAGTACCATTGAACAACAGAACTCTTTGCACTCCGCAAAAACACAATGACCACCTTCAAAATATACTGCACCCACTCGAGAAAACTTTTCAAAAGAAATTCAGCAATATATGCTGCACATCCATGCTCTGTGAGTAAATGAAAGAAGTGATTTGAAAATTCCAGTTTTTTCAATCTTGAAACATAACTATTTTTCAGAAGGAAAGATTGCCTCTCTTCTCATTATCATTCTAATTCCCTGAAATATACTTTCTTGTTAAGATCTCTTGCTTGATAGTAGAAAAAGTTCTTTCAGGATGGAGTATCCAGAAGTGTACAAGGATGAAGCCTAGTTTAGCGGGTGTTAGCTATAAAGATCGTCACAGACGTTAGACACAAAATGCTGGTGTAACTCAGCGGGACAGGCAGCATCTCTGGAGTGAAGGAATAGGTGACGTTTCAGGACGAGACCCTTCTCGATCCGAAACGTCACCCATTCATTCTCTCCAGAGATGCTGCCTGTCCCGCTGAATTACTCCAGCATTTTGTGTCCACCTTCGATTTAAACCAGCATCTGCAGATCTTTCCTACACAAAGATCGTCATAGAGTTGTACAGCACAGAAACAATCCCCTCAGTCCAATTAGCCCATGCTGACCATGCTAGTCCCTCCCGCCTACATTTGCCCCATATCCTTCTAAACCTATCCTATCCATATATCTGTCCAAATGTCTTTTAGATGTTGTTATAGTACCTGCTTCTACCATCTCTGGCAGGTCGTTCCATGTACCCACCTCCCTCTGAATGAAAGAGTTGCCAGTCATGTTCCTATTAAATCTTTCCCCTCTCACCTTGAACCTATGTCCTCTGGTTCTTGATTTCCATACTCGAGGTAAAAGACTGCATTTAACTTATCTGTTCCCATCGTGATCTTATACACCTCTGTTACATCACCCTTCATCCTCTTGCACTCCAAGGAATAAAGTCCTAGCCTGCCTAACCTCTCCCTGTAACTCAGGCCCTTGCAACGTCCAACAAGGTTGGACAGACATGGATTGTTTCCTCTCGTACACTGGAGGTTGAGAGGAGACCTGGTAGAAATATATACAATTACAGTATGAGAGGCATAGTTGGGTAGATGGTCAGAACCATTTTTTCCCTGAGGTGGAAATGTCAAATACTAGAGGCATAGATTTAAGGTAAGATGGGCAAAGTTTAAAGGAGATGTGCCTTTTTTTTTTTTGCACAATGTGGAAACGGCCCCTTTGGCCCAACTTGCCCATGCCGATCTGGATGTCCCATCTACACTGTCAAAGATAGTGTGGATACAGACCCTTCGGACCAATTTGTCCACACCGACTAACATGTCCCATCTACACTGAAGGGCAGTGAGTGTCTGGAACGCACAGCCAGAGGTATTGGTGGAGTCAGATACGATAAGCACATGGATATGTAAGGAATGGAGGGATATGGATCACGAGCAGGCAGAGGAAATGAGTTTAACTTGGCATCATGTTCTGCACAGACACTGGATCACAGAGCCTATTCCTGTGCTGGCAGGTTCTATGTTATTTATTTCGGAATTTTAGTGTAAATGTCATTGCTCCATAAATGTATCCATCACAATTGAAATCCAATTACTTCAGATGAATTTAACATATGTTGCTTCCAACATAAAATTTGATATGTACTAACTTAATTTCCGCCAAATCCCAAGATGATTAATATGAAATGAATGTTGCAATCAGTGCTACTGCTTGAGGCTACTTTGCATTTTGATCCTGTTGAGTTATTTAACATCTGAATGTAACACTGTTGCAGACATTATATTTCTGCTCAATTTGGTAATGAATATAATTTACTTTGTTTAGTTGAGTGTAGTTTAGAGATACAGCAAGGAAACGGGCCCTTCGGCCCACTGAGTCCACGCCAACCATCGATCATCGTTCACACTAGTCTCTGTGTTCCCATTTTCTCACCCACTCTCTACACACTAGGGGCAATTCACAGAGGGCAATTAACCACAAACCCACACCTCTTTGGAATGTGGGTAGAAACTGGAGCACCCGGAGGAAACCTATGCGGTCACAGCGAGGACATACAAACTCCACACAAACGGCACTCTAGGCCTAGGGATTGAACCCGAGTCTCTGGCGCTGTGAGGCAGTGGCTCTACAGCTGTGTCACTGAATTGAATCCGAATTGAATCCATTATTTGTCATTCAGACCTTTCGGTCTGAACGAAATGTCGTTGCCTGCAGCCATACATGTAATAATAAACAACACACAATAAACACAAATTAACATCCACCACAGTGAGTTCACCTCACTGTGATGGAGGCAAAAGTCTTAGGGTTACTGTCTCTTCCCTCCTCTTCTCCCTCTGCGCTGAGGCGATACCCCACGGGGCGATGGTAAGTCAGTCCCGCGGTTCAAGCTCCGCGGCCCGGGGGTGGTCGAAGCTGCCGCCCTCCAGTCCAGCGGACGCAGCTGCTGCCACGGGAGCTCCGGAAAACGGGCACCAGCCTGTGACCTGCGAGCTCCATACGATGTCGTCCACTGGCCCACGGCCGAGCCCCGGATTCAGGTCGCCGCCGCCAGAACGCCGCCTCAGTTGTTAAGGACATGCCGGACGTCCTAAGCCATCTAAGGAAGTAGAGGCATTGGTGTACTTTTGCCACACTGTGCCACATTGTGAGTTTTTAATTCTGCACACTTTTGTTGATAGTCCCACATTTATTTTGAGGGGGCCGTTAGAAGCAACTAGAAGGAAGTCTATTGTTGGGCAGTATTTTAATGATAATGGCAATTTAATATGAATTAAATACAATGTGGCAATGATGGCAGATTAATGTTGCAGTCTGTAGGTTGTTTCAAGGAGACATAAACAATGAAGGGAGGGAATGAAGAGATGGGGAGAGAAGGGGGAAAGGGAAAGGGGAGGAAAAGGAAGGGGAAGGGCATAGAGGGAGAGGAGGGGCTGTAGAGTAGTGTGGTACAAGGCCCACAATGTCCGTGAAGAGGTAGTGACCTGGTTAAGATGGGCCCTTGAAATGCTGGTGGCCTTGCCAAGGCAGTGTGATGTATAGATGGAGTCAATAAAAGGGAGGTTGGTTTGCGTGATGGTCTGGGCTGCATCCACAATTCTCTGTAATTTCTTGCGGGTTTGGGTGGAGCTGTTCCCAAACCATACTGTGATGCATTCTGATAGAATGCTTTCTATCGCACATCTGTAGGTTGGTGAGAGTTGTTAAGGACATGCCGGACGTCCTAAGCCATCTAAGGAAGTAGAGGCATTGGTGTACTTTTTTTGGCCCACTGCTTTGATGTGGATGAATACGTGGCCAAGTTATACACAGGCTACATTCAAAGTAATGAAACATGTTGGTGTGTTTCATTCAAGCAACTGTCTTTACTTCCTGAAATGCCCTCGGTGATGCTCTGGGGGTTTTGAGGTCGGCTGCGGGAGGTACCCTGAGGCACGGAGGCTGAGCGGTGGCCGCGGGAGGGGAAGGAGACGATGGATTCGCGGGTTGACGAGTCTGGGTCGAGGTGTCGGTGGAGTGGGCTGCTGGAGGCCCTGCTGCAACCTGGGGCTCGATTGGTTCAGGCGCCAGCCCAAGAGGCCGAGAGCATGGATTGGACGTGGCCTGCCGCAAAACGGAGTGGTGGAGCAGCGGTGGAGGACACCAACAGCATCACCTGGCCAGGCCAACCTCTGCAACTCCAACCCAATGCTGCCACCAGGATTACGGGCAATTATGGCCAAGTCAAGACTATACTTTTAACAACTCTGAAGCTTGAACGGTACAAGATGGTGCCAGAATCATGGTATCTCCTTTGGACTGCCTCACTATAATCTACTGTACTTATATGTATAGTAAGATTTTTACAATTTGCTTTTCTTCTATCCCTACCTCATACTTTTGTCCTTTTAATCTTGGGCCTTTGCTCACTCATCTTCCAAACAAAAACCTCCCTCATCTGTATCCACCTATCGCTCACCAGGCTTTGTCCTGACTCCTCTCTTCCAGCTTTCTCTCCCCCGACACTATCAATCAATCTGAAGAAGGGTCCCGAACCGAAACATCACCTATCCATGTTCTTCAGAGATGCTGCCTGACCCGCTGAGTTACTCCAGCATACTGTGTCTTATTTTGTAAACCAGCACCTGCAGTTCCTTGTGTCTCAAGATTTTTACTGAACTGAATGCAAAAAATAAGTTTCATTGTACCTATGTAGATGTGACAATAAAGTGCCCTTGAACTGTTTACTGAAGAGCAGATCTACCTTATTTGTATACACAAGGAACTGCAGATGTTAATATACAAAAGAATACACAAAGTGCTGGAGTAACTCAGTGGGTCAGGCAGCATCTCAGGAGAACATGGATAGGTGATGTTTCTGATCAGGACCCTTCTTCAGACTGTGGATTTTTTGGGTCGGGACCCTTCTTCAGACCAAGGATGTTTCGGGTCGGAACTGGTTAACTGATCATCTTAAGAAGGGACCCAACCCAAAATGTCTCCTATCCATGTTCTCCAGAGATTCTGTCTGATTCGTTGAGTTACTTTAGCACGTTGTGCCTTCTACCTTATCTAGGTCTGATGATGGGTGATTAATAGTTACATCTTAAGTTCATCGTAGTTTTAACTTAAATATTGAGTGATGTGTTGATTTCCAAATTTGCAGTGGGTGGGGTTAGTTTTATTTTCTTTACTTATGAGTGGTTGGATGACTAATCCTGGCCTATATGTTCCAATTCGGGGCATGTCACTCCTGGGGAATATAATCATCAGATTTATAACTGAAATTAAGATGAAGAAAGAAAAAGTGGGTTAAGAAATAAAATGAGAAACAAAAGTTTAAAACTAATTTTAAATTTCTGGCGAATGAATGCTTGAGGAAGTGAAACTGATATGAATTATTGGTTATCTCGATAACTACTTGAAATGACAGGACTTCTGAAATGAGTTTATTCATCAGGGAAATACTGTTTCTTGTGAAGCCAACAATGAAACAGCTGATCTCAGTAGTTTGCAGGTTTCCACACTAAATTGCATCCATCTCTAACCTGACGTACTGCAATATTTATGCAGAATTAGGCAGGAACGCTGCAGGCCACAGCAATTCCGTGCCAGCAATATCTAACCCAATTTTAATGCAATCTCAATAAAGAAACAGATGCGCATAGAGTCATAGGGTGATACAGTGTGGAAACAGGCCCTGCGGCCCTTACAATGTCCCAGCTACACTAGTCCCACTTGCCTGCGCTTGGTCCATATCCCTCCAAACCTGTCCTAACCATGTACCTGTCTAACTGTCTCTTAAACGATGGGATTGTCCCAGCCTCAACTACCTCCTCTGGCAGCTTGTTCCATACACCCAACACCCTTTGAGTGAAATAGTTACCCCTCAGATTCCTAATAAATCTTTTCCCCATCACCTTGAACCTATGTCCTCTGGTCCTCGATTCCCCTACTCTGGGCAAGAGGCTCTGTGCATCTACCCGATTTATTCCTCTCATGATTTTGTACACCTCTATGAGATATCCCCTCATCCTCCTGCGCTCCATGGAATAGAGATTCAGCCTACATATAGCTCACACCCTCTAGTCCTGGCAATATCCTGGGAAATCTTTTCTGAACCCTTTCAAGCTTGACAATATCTTTCCTATAACATGGTGCCAAGATCTGAACACAATATTTCAAATGCGGTCTCACCAACATCTTATACAACTGCAACATGACCTCCCAACTTCGATACAATACTCTGACTGATGAAGGCCAAAGTGCCATAAGCCTTTTTGACTCCCTTATCTACCTGCGACTCGACCTTCAAGGAACTATGCGCCTGTACTCCTGGATCCCTCTGCTCTACAACACTATCCAGAGGCCTACCATTTACTGTGTAGGTCCTGCCCTTGTTCAACGTCCCAAAATGCAACACCCCACACTTTTTTGTATTAAATTCCATCAACTATTCCTCCGCCCACCTGGCCAATCGATCCAGATCCTGCTGCAAGCTTCCACAACCATCTTCACTATCTGCAAAACCACTCACTTTTGTATCATCAGCCAACTTGCTAATCTTGCCCTGTATGTTCTCATCCAAATCATTGATGTAGATGACAAACTGTAACGGGCCCAGCACCGAACCTTGAGGCACACCACTAGTCACAGTCGTCCAGTCCGAGAAGTAACCTTCCAACATCACCCTCTGCTTCTTTCCATGGAGCCAATTTGCTATCCATTCAACTATTTCTCCTTGGATCCCATGCGATCTAACCTTCCAGAGCAGCCTACCGTGTAGAACCTTGTCGAATGCCTTACTGAAATCCATGTACACAACATCTACAGGTCTGCCCTCATCGACCTTTTTGGTCATGTCTTCAAAAAAATTTGTGAGACACGACCTCACACATACAAAACCATGGTGACTATCCCTAATCAGACCTACAAACCTGTACGTCTTTGGAGTGTGGAAGGAAACCGGAATATCTGGAGAAAATTCATGTGGGTCACAGGGCGAATGTGCAAACTCCATACAGACAGCACCTGTAGCCAGGATTGAACCCGGGTCTCTGGTGCTGTGAGGCAGCAACTCTACTGCTGAGCCACTGTGCCACACTAGTTCTTTGGGTGTAAAACAGAATAATCTGAAAGAGTCGTGAAAGGGGGCACAGGCATACAGATCTATTTTTGAGATTCCAGAAGACTTCAGAGCCAGAAGAAATTCAGAAGGAAAATTGTACTCTGATTACATATTACCTGTGTAGTTTCTTACTACCAATTGGGGTCCAGCCTCTCCCCATTGCAAAAGGACATCACAGGAGAAATGTAGCATTGTAGGTTCATAGGTCACAGGAGCAGAATTAGGCCATTCGGCCCATCAAGTCCACTCCGTTATGTTATCAGGGCTGATCTATCTTTCCCTCTCAACCCCATTCTCCTGCCTTCTCCCCATAACCGTTGACACCCTTACAAATCAAGAACCAGTCTCCACGTTAAAAATACCCAATTACTTGGCCTCCACAGCCATCTGTGGCAATAAATTCCACAGATCCATCACCCTCAGACTAAAGAAATGTCTCCTCATCTCCTTCCTGGGGTCAAGGAAAGAGCGTTCACGTCGCGGTCCTGTTTCCACCAATCTTTCCACCACTACACACAAGAAGCACAAGAAGTGCAAGACGTCATTGGATGCAGATGCCGAGAAGTATGTTCAGCTCTGGCTGAACAATTTCTAATCTTATGATGTGGTCTTGATAAGAAGATCTCCTTCCTAAAGGAATGTCCTTTAATTCTGCAGCTATGACCTCTAGTCCTAGACTCTCCCACTACTCTCCCACTACCCTCCACATCCACTCTATCCAGGCCTTCCACTGTTCGGTAACTTTCAATGAGGTCCCCCTCATCCTTCTAAATTCCAGCAAGTGTAGGCCCAGAGGTGTCAAATCGACAGAGTGAAGGTTGCTGTTCTATAAATAGTGTTCACCGAATTACTGTCAGTGATAATTGATCCACTGGTATGTTGACAAATTACACTTAATTAGGATAATGATTAAACGACCTGTCAAATATTTATAAAACTAGTTTTTTTGCAACCTATTTTTAACATGGTAGTAAGTGCATTCATCATATCTATTCCCCTCATGAGATGACCCTTCAGCTTCCTGCACCCCAAGGAATAAAGTCCTAGTCTGTCCAACCTCTCCCTGTAGCACAGACCCTTTTGTCCTGGCAACATCCTCATTAATCTTCTGTGCCCAATCTTTCCCTACAAGAAAGCTAGACACAAAATGCCAGAGTAACAATGGGTCAGGCAGCATTCCTGCAGAAAATTGATAGGTGACGTTACAGGTCAGAACACTTCTTCAGACTATCCATGTTCTCCAGAGATGCTGCTTGACCCGCTGAGTTACTCCAGCATTTTGTGTCTTTCTTGATATAAACCAGCATCTGCAGCTCCTTTTTATTACATATCCCTATAAGAAGGTGACTTAGTACCACTTTCTGACAAGCAGCAATTGTATGGTGGCCCAGTCATCTGCTTCCTCCACCCCGAACTCAACAAAAGGCTGACTTCATATTTGCAATATGATTCATCAGCCTACCATATCTTTTTACCACACTGATTCGTTCATGAACTATGCAGGAGCTATAAATCAAATATATTTGGTATTTGAGATTGAACTTGAGTGGAAACAGCAGATTTTGTGTCCTGAATAAATGATGAGACAGCAGTTCAAACAGACTCAGTCACAATACATTATTACTATCCAGCAGTGTGGTTGAATGGGAGAGAGTCTCACCTCAAAGTGAAATCTATAGCATTGAATGCTTTAGAGAGGGGGAAATGGACACTGTTTCAGGTTAGCACCCTTCTTCTGACTGATGGAGAAAGTTGGAAAAGGGAGCTTTCTCCAATCCCCTCCCTCATCTCACTCCATCAGTCTGAAGAAAGGTTCTAACCCGAAACGTCGCCTGTCTATTTCCCTCCACAGATGCTATCTGACCCTCTGAGTTCTTCCAGCACTTTGTGTTTAGCATAAACTATCCCTGGTATACCTTATGCCAGTGTAAGTATATCAGTGAAATGGCGTGGAAGTGAGTACAGTGTGCAAAGCCAACAGGTTCTACTATCTATCTATCTATCTATCTATCTATCTATTTCCTTCGCTCCATAGATGCTGCTGCACCCGCTGAGTTCCTCCAGCAATTTTGTGTACCTTATCTATCTATCTATCTATCTATCTATCTATCTATCTATCTATCTATCTATCTATCTATCTATCTATCTATCTATCTATCTATCTATCTATCTATCTATCTATCTATCTATCTATTCTATACATAACTAAAACTCTAATTTTGTTATCTTCCAGTTTGGCAGTCTTTCTATTCGCGCAAAAACGGTTCACGATAGAGCTAAGATTTTTTGCCAGTTCACTCACCATTCTCCTGTGCTGTGAGTCCACCAAGTTTCATTCCGGTCGGTTGAATGTCGTAAAAGTTAGCGAGGTTTAAATGTCTTAAAAAACGCGTGTGCACAAATCGATCTCTTCTCCTGCGAGTCGGCGCCGCACGGATTAGTCTCTTCCCCTGTCACTTCCTGGGATGGTCCGCCCCTTCCTGCGCCATCGCATCTTTACTGGAACTGAGGGTGGCCGGCGGAGGTTTCCAACCGGTCTTTCGGAGGGACCCGAGGCAGCCCAGCCCCAAGCAGCAGCCCAGCCCCAAGCAGCAGCCCAGCCCCAAGCAGCAGCCCAGCCCAGAGTCGGAGACCCAACCCAGTTGGAGATGTCGCCAAACGGAAAGCGGAGACTTTGATCCCGGCGGAGGAGAAGGGCCAGCGACCGCTGTTAGTCCCTATTGCACCGCCAATTCCAGCCACTACCCCTCTGGTCCCCCTCGCTGGCTCCCCTCCCCCGTGATGCCCCCCTCTCCCCCATGGCTCTTCCCCTGTCTTTTATCTGAGTTCACTCCCCTCCCTCGCGCACACACACCCCTCTTCCCCACAACTCCCTCCCGCCATAGTGAGAGCATGCAAACTCCACACAGACAGTACCTGGAGTCAGGATTGAACCAGATCCCTGGCGCTGTGAGTCAGCAACTCTACTGCTGCATCAGTGTGCCACCCTAATCCATTGGACACCCACGTCCAACTACATTCCACCTAGTCCATTCCACTACCATTTCACAATCCATCTCTCAGCCATTGCAGCCCTGCCATCTTCTTAACCAGGCACCAAATCCATCTTATGATACGCCACAATTTCTTGAGTCCCAGGTCCTGGCTTCCATGATCTGTGGATGCAGAGAATCAAGCAGTAAGTCCTAGCTTTGACATCCAACACCATGAAGTGCTTCGAGAGGCTGGACATGGCGCACATTAAATAGTTTCTGGAACAACACAGATTAACTCTTAAATAAGAAATTG
This sequence comes from Amblyraja radiata, assembly GCF_010909765.2. Classification (NCBI taxonomy): domain Eukaryota; kingdom Metazoa; phylum Chordata; class Chondrichthyes; order Rajiformes; family Rajidae; genus Amblyraja; species Amblyraja radiata. The sequence goes on from NC_045961.1 coordinate 54,268,824, forward strand.
AATGGTATCTTTACCTTGAATATGTGTAACTTGTATTGATCATCTTTTACGCTATTATTAGGCATTTTATTGAAGTTATGAATGGACCCTAAACCGTATACTTCTAAACTGTAATATGGCATTAATCTGCTATAGGTTATTTTTTCATCAAGTGGGGATCTTGACCTTATTGAACATCAGACAAGTTTGGTTTCCTCCTCAGAAGATGGTCCAAGGGAGACCGAAAATATGGATGACACAACAAGTGAACAACAATTCCGAGTTTTTAGAGATTTTGATTTTCTGGATGTGGAACTGGAGGATGGAGAGGTAGGATTTTAATAAAGCTTACAGTAAAAAGCATCAGTGAGAATTCAGTGGAAAGGATATAAGCCAGTATTTGCATCAAAGATAAAGTTTATTATTCTGCTGACTATCATTGATGCCAAAATAATTGATCGATTTTTCATTGTTCATCAGTCATAGGAGCAGAATTAGGCCAATCAGCCCATCAAGTCTACTCCATCATTCAATCATAGCTGATCAACCTTTTCCTCCCAGCCCCGTTCTCCTGCCTTCTCCCCAAGACACTTGACACCCTTACTGATTACGAATCTGCCATTCTGCCAAATACCCAGTGACTTCTCCTCCAGAGTCGTTTGTGGCAATGAATTCCACAGATTCACCACCCTCTCTGCCTGAACAAAATTGCGATCAAATCTGTGTGGATGAATCGTGGTCTTGATTCATCCTTACTGCTAATACGTTTATTGGAGTTGCACAATCTTTAACAGTGACATGTTTGTGTTTTAACAAGTATATCTTTTAATATATTAGTTCAGTAACAAAAAAATAGAGAATTTAGTTTTAAGATGTTTCTGAGCTTAGAAAGTGTAAAGCCTTTGTTGTCAACTAGTCAGACAATAATACCATGACGTTAAGGACACATTGGTTGGGATCGCACTGTACCTAGCTCAGGCCTTGCAGGTATCCCCATTCTTACACACAACCCAAAGCTATACTGAAGTCGGTAGTCTCTGTTTCACTCTCTGTCATATTAGATTCCGTAATATGTTGTTACATTCCCCCTAGCCTATTAAAAATTTTAATCTCACCCTCTTTTATAGTAAAATAATAACACGGAATCCAATTATCTGAAAAGGATAAATTGTTTAAAATAATGGTTATAAAATATAATGGGACGCAATAATCTTTTCAAATAAATGTTGATGAAATTCAAATGTATATACCCAACTTAAACATTTTTAAAATAAATAGTTTAGTAGAGCTCAAAAATACCTAATTAGGGTTGACTTTTTGTTTTGACCATCAGCTTACGACTATTGCAAAAACAAGTGTTCTCAAATGAGCTTAAACAACTCTAGAGAGCAGTAAAACAAAATGATGCATTTCCAAGGAAAATAAAAACCAGGAATTTATATAAATTCCTCATGAAAGGCATCAGCATGCTCTTCAAAGATGTTCTATTTTGTCACCTATTTTATAGTATAAAGAAATGTCAACAATGGAGATCCAAAAATGAATTTTGGTTCTGTAGAAAGTGATAATATATTTAGTTCTTTGAAATCAAAAATTACAATGTTTTTTTTCACTCTTTATTGCTGTCTAGGAACTGCAGGTAAGATTTCCATTGTGTAGCTTTGGTGATGTGTTGTAGTCTGTAAGTGCAATGTTTGTGCTGCATTCCTCAGCTTGTTGCATTATGTTCTGTACAAGAACAATGCCTTATTGGGAAACGCTTTAAGTGCATGTACAGTAGAGGCCTTTGTATAATATATACAAAGATAGATTTTCATTTTTGGCTGCTCTGACCAGATACTCTATTAATAACATTTTGCAGTCATTTTATTTCAAAAACAAAGATTTTTAAGGCTTCCACATGAAGCTTGCACTTTCAAGTTGTCAATTGTTATTTGTAAAAGTTGTACTTTGCTAAGTGGGCGAATTCCTTGTTAGTGCATTTGTCACATACTTTTATGGCAGTTGCTGAGTAAAGCAGGATCTTTCAATAGCGCGCTCTCTCCCTTTAAAAACATTGCTCGCGTAGAGTTGTGTGTAGCAATATTATGGATGTATTTATAATAGTTTTGTTGATTGATATGAATGACTGAATGAATGAATGAATGAGTTTATTGGCCAAGTATGTACACATACAAGGAATTTGCCTTGGTGCTCCGCTCGCAAGTAACAATGCGACATACAGTAAACAATTAAGAATAAAACATAAAACATTAAAACATTAAGAATAAAACTATAGTTTAAACATGTGAATGAAATAAAATACCAGAGCAAAAGGAGGCTACAGACTTTGGTTATTGAGTAGAGCTACTGCTTGTGGAAAAAAAGTTGTTTTTATGTCTGGTTGTGGTGTCTTTGACAGTCTGGAGTCGCCTTCCAGATGGAAGTGCTTCAAAGAGTTTGTGGCCAGGATGAGAGGGATCAGAGATGATCTTACCCGCTCGATTCCTGGCCCTTGCAGTGTACAGTTCGTCAATGGGGGGAAGGTTGCAGCCAACAACCTTCTCAGCTGATCGAACGATTTGCTGCATGTCGTGCTTGGATGTTGTGCTTGGTGGCTAATTCAAACCAGACCATATTCATTGCCTGTGACAGATTGATTTTCCTCAGCTGCTGCAGGAAGTGCAACCTCTGTTGGGCCTTTTTGACTGTGGAGTCGATGGTGGCTCCCCATTTAAGGTCCTTGGAGATGATGGTTCCAAGGAACTTAAAAGACACCGCAGATGTGACTGTGGTGTTGTTGATGGTGAATGGAGGGATGGGAGGGGGAGCTCTCCTAAAGTCTAGTTAGGTCTAAAGTATTCCTAGTCTAAAGTATTCCTAGCATATTTCAAAGAAAAGAACATTTCTTGGCAATATGATGGATTTCAGCAATAGCTGTTTAATTAGCTTGATACTGAGCAGTCCCCTCTGCTTTAAGGAAGCCATGCAATAATATTAGCTGTTTTCGTGCTCGCCATTACGGCTCACACATATTCGGGTCAGAAGCTTCTCAAAATGTCTACATGAAGATCTCACTCTATCACAAGACGAAAAGAACTGGGTTTGCACAATTTTTAAGTAGCAACAGTGTGATAATCCAGGATAAATTTCAATGATTCAATTAAGGATGACACGGTGGCGCAGAGGTAGAGTTGCTGCCTTGCAGCGCCGGAGACCCGGGTTCGATCCCGACTACAGGTGTGACCTGTAACCATGTGAGTTTTCTCTGAGATCTCAGTTTCCTCCCACACTCCAAAGACGTACAGGTATGTAGGTAAATTGGGTTGGTATAAGTGTAAATTGGCCCTAATGTGTGTAGGATAGTGTTAATGTGCAGGGATCGCTGGTCAGTGCGAACTCGGTGCTACGAAGGGCCTGTTTCCACGCTGTATCTCTAAATGAAACTGAATTCAATTATACTTTATTGTCACATGTACCTAGATACAGTGAAAAATTTGTTTTGCATACAACCCGTTAAAATTATATAGCAGTCCTCACCTAGGCAGTACACAAGTGTTGCCACGTTTTAGCGCCAACAAAGTTACAAAAGTTTCCCAACAGTGCTATCTACTGCCCGCACGTGGCAGCAGCTAAATTCAATTTGCACCAGTTTTATAAAGGGCCAGGAAACAAGGAAAGCAGGCAGACGCACACCCACAATATCTTATCAGGAGTTTAAGCCATTCATATGACCTAGAAACCATTATGGTGGCCCATTGAACTTTGGTAATGAATGTTACACTTGCCATTCAGTGCTACCTGAGAGAATTATTTCAAACCAGTCAAAAATATTGCAAATAATTCCAAAAGTGATCTCCTGACATTTTCCCTTTAATGTTTGACTTCTGCCTCCGTTCACAAATGTCAGCCAGTACTGACAGAGTATCAGTATTTATTATAATGGAAGTGATTTTAGTCAGGCCTCTAGACTAATAAGTGGACATAGTTAATACTTTGCCTCATAACATTTTTGTGGTACTGAAAGAGCCTCCAAAAGTGACAAGACAGTGCTAGCCCCAATATCAATGTGTGTCAGTAATCCTACAATCAACTGTTAACGGTCTGAAAACCTCCTTAAATCCCAGAAGTATTCCCTGCTGCCATTATTCATAATAGAAAAACAACAATATTAGTAGATGATCAGATTAATAGTTTAGTTTAGTTTATTGTCACGTTTATCGAGGCACAATTAAAAGCTTTTGTTACAGGTTAACCAGTCCGCAGAAAGACTATGCATGATTACAATTGTGTATCATGACTATACCCAATTACAATCGAGCCATCCTCAGTGTACGGATATCTGATAAAGGGAATAACATTTAGTGACAAAGTCCAGTAAAGTCCGCTTAACGATAGCCCTAGGGTTTCCAATGAGGTAGATAGTAGCTCATGACCACTCTAGTTTTTGATAGGATGGTTCAGTTGCCTGATAACAGCTGGGAAGAAACTGTCCCTGAATCTGGGAGGTATGCTTTTTTCACGCTTCTGTACCTCTTGCGGAGAGTGTAGAAGAGGGAGTGGTCGGGGTGAGACTGGCCCTTGATTATAGTGGCCTTGCTGAGGCAGCGTGGGGTGTAGATGGAGTTCATGGAAGGGAGGTTAGATTGTGTGATGGTCTGGACTGCATACACAATTCTCTGCAATTTCTTGCTATCTTGGATGGAACTGTTCCCAAACCATGCTATGATGCATCATGATAGAATGCTTTCTATGGTGCATCTATAGATAATAGTAGATTATTAGATGAATGATAATAGATTAACTGCTTTGAGCAACCTATTAAAATCAGTGGAAATCAATGTCTTAAGATGGTAGAAAATGTTTTACCACAATGCCTGGATTTGTACGGCTGGAAAAATATATTCGTGGTCTCATATTTAGATAATTTATATCGTTTATGCAAACATTTGTTAAATAATAGAGAATACGCATTCACCACCAGTATTCATTCTGAGTTATGTTCAGCTTTCTTTCTCTTTCAGGGCGAGAGTATGGATACCTTTAATTGGGGAGTACGGAGGCGTTCCCTAGATAGCCTAGGCAAGGGAGATATGCTGCTTCTGGAGGAGAGCCAACTTTCAGGAAGCACACCAAGTCTAAATAAAATTAATCATGAAGATTCAGATGAATCTTCTGAAGAGGAAACGCTCACAGCAAGCCAAATTCTGGCACGGTCACAACTAGTATGTCAATGTTTTATAATGTATTATGCAGATATGAAAAGAACATAAAGTTAAATTTACTGCATATGTTAATATTTTTGTAATATTAGGCATTAAACAACTGTGTGTAAACAATTTAATGTGGTTTCTGAAAGTAAGTATATTTGAATTTTAAAAAAAGTTGTTTCTCCTGCTCCCTTTAATAATTCTCCACATGCAATAGGCAGTTCATTAGCAAGTGAACTACTATCTTAAAGGCCTTGTTGAAGTCCAACCATCTTGCCTATAGCTAGAGGAATACAAAGATCTTCACCTTTGTCCACTTTTGCCTCTCTCAATAAACTGGGTAAGATCCCATCAGGTCCTCGGGGATTAACCACCTTAATACTTCAACAGACCCAACCGCACCTCCTTTTTGATCTCAAATTGTCCTAGAATATTAATATGCCCCCACACTGATCTCACTGTCCGCCATGCCCTTCTCTTTGGTGAATACCGATGCAAAGTACTGTTTTAGTTCCTTGCCTGCATCCGCTAACTCAAATATAAATCCCCGCCTTTATCCTTGAGTGATCCTACCCTCTCCCTAGTTAACCTCTTAATTTTTATTGTATATAGAAAAAGCCTTGGGTTTTCCTTTAGTCCAACTACCAATTACATTTCATGGCCTAGGCTTTTTAGTTCCCCATTTGATTTATTTCCTGCTTGGTTTATATTCCTCAAAGACCCTGTCTGTTTTCTTCATAGTGTGAAACCCTCTAAAACCAATAGCCGTAGCCTTTAGCAATAGACACAAAATTCTTGAATAACTCAGCAGATCGGGCAGCATAGAGTTATAGTCATACAGCACAGAAACAGGCCCTTCAGCCCACTTTGCCCACACCGAGCAACATGTCCCATCTACACTTATCCCACCTGCCTGTGTTTGGCCCATAATGCTCTAAACCTGTCCTATCCATGAACTTGTCCAATTGTATCTCTGGAGAAAAGGAATAGGTGACGTTTCGGGGTCAGAACCCTTTTTCAGAAGTAATAGCAACAAGTAGCAGCTTTTAATTGTGTTGCAATATGCAACAGTATTTTGCTGAATATTATGAATTCGAAATTTAGCATGTGTGTCTTGAATTTGGCTTTAAAAAATTTGGTTGCATTGTCTTAATGTAACTAAATTTCAGTAGCAGAATACAACTCATAAATACCAGAATTTCACACATGAAATGTTGACGTAAATTGTGAGTGCATGCATGGCATTAAAATGTTAAAACCTCAAGGTTGTGCTGATAACCTCTTGTTAAAATTATCTTGTGCAGCTGATGAATTTTGCTCCTGTCGAGGACACAAACCACATGGATGCATTGTCCACATCAGGTGACACGGCCTCCCTGGACCCACCTTCAGTAAACACAAGGACACCTAGTTTGGAAGTCTCTTTGGCTGATGAGTCAAATCAGCAGGTCCCTGAGAGGTCAAAGGTGAAAGAGCTTTGGTGGCATGACAAAGAATGTTCATTTTAAAATAACATTTCCAATTTTCTCTGTACAATTATTTTGGGATTAAGTGGTATAGGTAGGCATTGATTTAGGTGGTTTGCTGATGAATGGCTATGCATGTATTTATTCTCCCGTGCTTGAGAATGTGTGGGTGTGCATGTATATTATTATCCTTTGCTTAACTTTTCTTGGTACTGGGAGATGATCATTAAAGAGTTGGTACTTTAAAAAATCAATTCTTAAAACTGCCAGAGGTTTATTTGTACCTAACCCCTAAACACAATTTTGAAAAGCTGCGGTAATTATAAAATAAGATTGGATGGGTTGAGGTTATTCCTTATCCTGTTAACCATGTGACCATAACATCATTGGTGATTGTCTGCATGTGCAATATTGAATCTGTGGTGGCTGGGGGAATACTATGTGCTTATGCATATTGCCCCAAGGACATGCTCGCTGGTACCCCGCTAAAATATTACATCCTGAGACTTCAAACAATACCAATGACATTTCACACACAAGTGGATATAATCGACAGCCCTCTGAGAACGTGATACTTTTTCTGATGTTAAGGTTGGTGAGAAATGAATTTATAAATGCTGTGTTGAAATGTAAAATTATAATGAATATTGTACTCCAAAATAAAAATAGATTGTTTGAAGCATTACACTTATTCCAATTTACAACTGTTTTTCACAACTGGAAATTAAATTAGAACCATATTTAAAGTTTTGAGGGGCGGCATGGTGGCGCAGCTGTAGAGCTGCTGCCTTAGTGCCAGAGACCTGGGTTCAATCCTAACTAAGGGTGCTGTCCGTATAGAGTTTGTATGTTCTCCCAATGACCGCATGGGTTGTCTCTGCGTGTTCTGGTTTCCTCTCACACTCCAATGGCATACAAGTTTGTAGGTTAATTGGCTTTGGTAAAAATTATAAATTGTTCCTAGTGTGTTGAATAGTATGGGGTGATCGCTAGTCAGCACAGACTCGATGGGCTGAAGGGCCTGTTTCCACGCTGTTTGTCTAAACTAAACTAAAATCTTATTCAATAATACGTATATTCAATAATAAGTAATTTAATAATTTCATCGTTTTTTTAACATATGTTGCAGAATGAGGGTGTTTTAAGATGATTTTTGAATATCATATGGCTGGAGGTTCTGTACTTGTTTCTATTAACATATTTAAACTAGAAAGTAGACTTATGCTGAACCTCCCCACTGGGAATGTGACTGGTTTCAGCAACTTGGGCGTTATCCTTGATCATCACAAAGTTACCCAGCATGAAATTTCCAGTATCAAATCTGGAAACACAGCCAGGAATACACTGCAACGTTTCTTTTAGTTCCCCATTTGATTTCTTTCCTGCTTGGTTTATTCCTCAAAGACCCTGTCAACCAAAAACTGCCAGTTCCAAAATGTTAACCCACCACTCCTCCTTAAGTCGCAACTGCTAGTTACTGGTACCATGCAATTTTCCTGTGTCTGATCCAGAACCACCCACTCCAACAGGAGATTTTGGTTCACTTGCACCTCCTCCAACCTCACCTACTGTATCCGCTGTTCTCGGCAAGACTCTGGCATTGGTTGATGCCTCATCGTCTGATCTTTCAAAAAACACTATGTGAATAAGACAAAGTGCTTGCCATTGACCCTTCTTCAAACGTCGCCTATTCATTTTCTCCAGAGATACTCCCGTACCTGCTGAGTTACTCTAGCATTTTGTGTCTATCTTTGGTGTAAACCAGCAACTGCAGTTCCTTCCTATACAATAATCCTCAATCTGTAACATAATGCCTGTCCTGTATGCTTAGTTTCTTATCTAATATAGTTTGTCTTGTAGATTCCTTTGGCCCTTCGAGCCAGCACCGCCATTCACTGTGATCATGGTTGATCATCCACAATCAGTACCCCATTCCTGCCTTCTCCCCATATCCTTCACTCTTCTATCTTTAAGAGCTCTATTTAACTCTCTCTTGAAAGCATCCAGAGAATTGGCCTCCACTGCCTTCTGAGGCATAGAATTCCACAGATTCACAACTCTCTGCGTGAAAAAGTTTTTCCCATCTCCGTTCTAAATGGCCTACCCCTTATTCTTAAACTGTGACTCCTGGGCCTGGACTCCCCCAACATCGAGAACATGTTTCATGCCTCTAGCGTGTCCAATCCCTTAATAATCTTATATGTTTAAATAAGATACCCGCTCATCCTTCTAACTTCCAGTGTATACAAACCCAGTCGCTCCATTCTTTCAACATATGATAGTCCCGCCATCCCGGGAATTAACCTTGTGTAGGATTCATAAGGAAATAAGTGGTTTAAGTGGAAAGAAATGTGTGTGACATCTCTTCCCACTTTTGCCACAGTCATATTCCATGCCCAAAATAATTAACACCTTAATGAGATTCATAGAATCTTGTAAACCAGATGTATTAAGGGATATTGGACAATGAGGTTTCAACAATTAGTTCTTAGATCTCATTAAAATGAGGAATTGGCATTCCACAGGCATTGCTAAGTTCAAAACAATTGCTAAATAAGAAGCAATCCTTTCAAATTTGTTAGATGTTGCCGTGTATAATCATTTCAATGTAAAGTATTAAAAATAATGTGTATACTCTATTTGCCCAGATCTATAAACCTGCATGTTCTTAATCTGGAACCTTAAAATATAATAATTGCAGAAATTAAGACAAAAAATAATCATAATTGCTAATTGCACTCATGGCAAATCTTATCACTGCTATTTTGAAAGAGAGACAAAATGTGGTACCTGTATTGATTTGAAAATATTGTACAGCTTTTAATGAGCTATAGGGTCTTAATTTATATTGTTATCGTTCACAGTAATTTGTAGGCTGTAGATATTTGACAACTATTACTAATAACCAGCGATCTGAATTTTATGACAAAATTAGAATGAGAATCTTGTCTTTTGCTAGCTTTTGTTTTGCTTAGTACTATAAATTAAACAGTTTATTAGTTTAACTTGGTGTTTGTAATTCTTGGACCTTAATTTCTTGCAGGAAATCGAGTTTATGGCTGAGGAGGATGATCTTTCTGGATCTACAAGTGAACTTCCCTCAGCTCTTGAGGGCAATGACAGTTTCAGCCTTGAAATAACAGAACCAGAAGAAAAGGGTGAAGGAGACGTCAGTCAGTCAGGACTTTCAAGGTTTAAATAAACTTTACATGGCCTTCAGTAAATAATGATGTTTTAGACCAGAGTTAAAGCATTTAACTTGGCAGCATCATGGAGAGTGAATAGATAATTGGAGACTTAAAGGATGACTGAGATGGAATGGTGAAGTGGGCCGAAACATGGATGTTTATCTGTTTTGTAGTAAATGCCTACTATTTTCTGTGTGCTTAAGCAAAGCAAGAATTTCATTGTCCTATACAGGGACACATGACAATAAACTCACTTGAATTTGAACTTGAACTTGATCTAAGAAAGTTTGGAAGGACTAATAAAGGAAGACATTTACGGTGGCATGATTTTGCTGAGTATAAATGAACAGTGACCTTGTAGTGATTATATACACAAATCCTTAAAGATAGCAGGAACGTTGGTTCAACTGGTACAATCATCTCAAAAACAAATTGCTAGCACAACCTTTCCCTAGACACATCCAGAGTCAGATCCTTCCCTTTCTCCCATCCTCTTCTCTTTCTCCCATCTTCTTCACAGCCCCCACCGCACATTTCTCCCCATTCCTACTCTGATCTCCAATTTATTCCAATCCACTCTCCGCCAAGACAGAAGACCTTGGAGGCACATCTTTGTGGAAATTAGGGATTTGAGGTCGATGGAATCTGGGGACTGTGCAAAACTGCTCACAAGGTATCCTTTTATGCATGGTTTTGGACAGAGCATGATTTCTAGGTCAGTATAAATTTTGTTGTGAATTTGTCTCGAGTGCAGAGATAGAGACAAAAGCTCTAGCTTCACAATGTTACTCATGAATCATTTGAGAGCTGACCTGTAGAACATCCAAATCACATTTCATGGTCTTTGGTTATTGGCAATTGTTACCTTTCCTTTGATCTCCATCCAATTTCCATCTTACTATCATTACAAAGGTGAAGGTGCAATAATTTTCCTCTCCCATTGATCTCCATTCATCCTGCACATTTTATAATGAAACATGCTGCCAAATAAATCTACTATAAACAAGGTTGCCAGACTTGAGACAAAAAGTGGTGGGGAGCATTGAGTTTGAAGGAGGTACTGACAGATTTAACTAATTAATCTGACTCCAGATGAGATCCCAGCAGGTCTCTAGCTGGCTGCAACTGAGTAAGTCTTTAGCTTGAAGGACTTACTCATTTCTCAAGTCTCACCACATAATGCTTATGTTACTTTCTTGCAGTTTTGCTGAAGGGGATAGACTTGGGCTTCACGAGCTCCGTTCATCACCCCCTCCTTCGCCTTTCTTTTCTGCAATTCTTGCAGCATTTCAGCCTAAAGCATGTGACGATGCAGAAGAGGCATGGCGCTCACATATCAATCAACTCATGTCTGACTCTGATGGCTCATGCGCAGTCCATACATTTCATGTCTTCTCTTCGCTGTTTCAGGTGAGAATCCGCCTTGGTATACAAAAGGTTTCCCTATTGCTTGAATACCGGCTGCACTATGATAGTGTTGAATGAATGGACGGTGAAACTTAATGTAAAGTTATAAAGAAGACTCAAAGTGCTAGAGTAACTCAGCGAGTCAGCAACATCTCTGTGGAATATAGATAGGCAACGTTTGGGTTGGGACCCTCCATGGTATTGTTCCCTGGCTTAAATGACACTTTTGTGGAAGTTATTGACAATTTTGTGGAAGTAACTCATTTATAGCACAATTAATTACCACTTATTTCTTAAACATTTAAAATAGTGCTAATATATCTGGCATAAAAATTGCAAATCTTGGAAAAAGCCGGGGGCACAGTGGTGCAGCAGGTAGAGCCGCTGTCTCACAGCACCAAAGACCCGGATACGATCCTGACCTCGGGTGCTGACTGTTAAATTTGTACGTTCTCCCTGTGACCGCATGGGTTTCTTCCGGATGCTCAGGATTCCTCCCACATCATAAAGGCGTAGGGGTTTGTAGGTTAATTTGGCCTTGATAAATTGTCCCTAGTGTGTAGGGTGTGGATGAGAAAGTGGGATAACATGGTGCTAGTGTGAACGGGTGATCAATGGTTGGCGTGGACTCTGTGGGCCAAAGCTCTGCTCTGCTTCCTTGCTCTGTCTTAAACTAAACTAAATTTGGAAATCACGCAGCATCTATGAAAAGAGAAACCCATAATGTGTCAGGTCTGGGACTCTCACAGCTCTGAAACATTAACTCTTTTTCCGCAGATGCTGCCTGACATGCTAAGTTTCCAGCATTTTCTGTTTTTATTCAAAATTTCTTGCAAGTGCAGATTTAAAAAAATTTCATTTGCTTTCTTTGACATGTTTGCTGTTCCAGCCATATACTATCATGATCAATTGCATCAGCATTACATTGTTACCTATTCCAGCTGCTTTGAATTACTGACTTGCAAGTCAAGATATTGACCATGTAAGGGCCAGTGGCATCTTCTTCTTTCGTGTGATGTGCACAGCCTAAAGTTGTAGGACAACTAGTTCTATTTGATCTTCTGTTTGTGCACGTCGAGTTGATTGCATTAGTCGAAACAGGGCGGACCACGTGAAGGTTGCAATCTTCCACACCCAGGCCAGTGGCATGGTGACACATCGGTAAAGTTGCTGCCTTACAGCGCCAGAGATCCGGGTTCGATCCTGAATATGGGTGCTGCCTATACGAAGTTAGTATGTTCTCCCTGTGACCACGTGGGTTTCCTCCGGATGCTCCGGTTTCCTCTCACATCTCAAATGCATTTGTAGGTTAATTGTCCATAGTGTGCAGAGTATAATTCATGTATGGATGATCACTGGTCAGTGTGGACTCAGTAGGCTGAAAGGCCTGTCTCCATGCTGTAAATCTAAAACTAAAAACTAAAGCTTTAAATAGGCACATGGGTATGCAGGAAATTGAGTGATATGGAAGACATGCAGGCAGAGATTAGTTTAACATAACCTTATGTTCAGCATAGACATCGTGGGTCGAAGGACCTGTTCCTGTGCTGCGCTGTTCTATGTTCTATATTCAGTGTCAGGTTGGGCTATGCTATGTTCAGATTCAGGTTAGTTTGGTCCATGGTATGACTGTTGTATACCTTAACCCAGGTTGACTAGCTTAGTATTACTGTACATCAACTCTGTTCTTGATCAAGAACAATGTATGTGCAACATAGCAATGTTGTTTTAGCTTTCCTGTAGATGCCTCTGCATCAGTCATATGTGGAAGATACTCCACATTCAGGTTTGGGTCATGTTTGTATGGGCATAGTTATACCAGTTTGGGCAAATGTATTAGTTTAATACCTGAGCAGACCTTTAAACTCAAGGACTGTGGAGGTTGGTGAGATGAGATGCATCAGCCTGTAGCTAATGTTCCCTAATCCAGGCATCATTCTGATAAACCTCCTCCACACTCTCCCCAAAACCTCCTCATCCTTCATGTAATGGGGTGACCAGAACTGCATGCAGTAGTCCAGATGCGACCTAACCAAAGTCCTATGAAGTCTTATAAACCTGCATCATGACCTCCTGATTCTTATACTCAATGCCCTGACCAATAAAAGCAAGTAAACCATGCGACATTGAACATCAATGATGTTAAAGGTCTTGCATATTTGCAAACGACACAAACATTTTATTTATTTTCCTTACATTCGACCTTCCACCATCACCCCCGCAATGCATTCCCAACACTTACCACCCTCAGTATAAAACAATTCTCCTCACACATCTGTCCTATAGTATTTGATGTTTTAACCCTGGGGAAAAATAGATTATGACTGTCTACTCCATCTGAGCCTCTCATAATTTATAGACCTCTCTCAGGTGTTCCCTCAACTTCCAATGTTCTAGAGAACACAATCCATGTTTGTCCAACCTCTTTTATAGCGAATACGCTCTAATCTATGTAGTATCCTGATAAACCTCATCTGCATCTTCTCGAAGGTCTCCATTTCCTTCCTGTACAGTAATGGGCGTGACCAGAACATACAATACTCCAAATGCAGCCTAACCAATGTCCTATAAAGCTGCATCATGACTTCCTGATCCTTGCACTCAATGCCTTGACAATGAAGGCCAGCATACCATATGCCTCCTTTACTACTCTATCTGCTTGTGTTGCGACTTTCAGGGAGCTATGTACTTGAACCCCAAGATCACTCGGTATATCAACGCTGTTATGGGTCTTGCCATTAACTGTATACTTTCTCCAAACATTCAGTCTCCCAAAGTGCAACACCTCACAGTTGTTCAGTTTAAACTCCATTTGCCATTTCTTCACCACTTATCTGTAACTAATCTAAACCCCATTGTTTCATTTGACAACCTCCACCAGTTTTTGTGTGGTCTGTAAGCTTAAGGGCCTGACCCACTTGGGCATCATTTGCACGTCACGCAGGTGATGCGCGAAGATTTTGGGAATCCCAAAATCCTGGGGCGCCGTGCGCGACCGCGCGTCACTACCTACGTCACCACGCACCATGCGCGCGTAATGCATGCCATGCGCGCATCACATGCGCGTCGTGACGCGTAAATGATGTCATGTAAATTACGCACAAATGACGTCCAAGTGGGACAGGCCCTTCACTAACCAACCCATCTCCAGTTTCGTCCAAGTCATTCATTTGCAGCACAAACAACAGAGGCCCCAGGACGGATCCCTGTGGAACACCATTGGCCACAGACCTCCAGCCAGAATACTCCCATCTATCACTACCCTCTGTCTTCCAGTTTTGCATTCAATCGCAGGTGGATCCCATGCATCTTAATTGTGTGGATCAACCTATCATGAGGGACCTTGTCAAATACCTTCTTAATGTCCATAAAGTTAACATGCATTGCCTTACCCTCATCAATCACGTTCATCACCACCTCAAAAAAATCGCCATCAAGTTTGTAACACGCCCTGCCCTGCACAAAGTCACACTGACTGTTTCTAATTAGCCCATTCTCTTCCGAATGTTAATCGTCTCTCTCCCTAAGAATCTTCTCCACTAGTTTCTGATGTGAAATTATAATTTCCTCGCTTCTTAAACAAAGGAACAGCATTGGGTGCTCTCTAGTTCTCTCCAGTACTCAGATCTTGCCAGTGGCTAGAGACCTTCTTGGTCTCAAACTGCCCTAGCATATTTATTTGGTTTAGAGATACTGCGTGGACACAGGCGCTTCGGACCACCAAGTCCACGCCGACCAGTGATCACCTGTACACTAGGTCCATCCCACACACTAGGTGCAATTTACAGAAAACAATTAACTTACGAACCTGCACATCTTTGGAGTGTGGGAGGAAACCGGAGCATCCAGAGAAATCCCACATGGTGACAGGGGGAACGTACAAACTCTGTACAGACAACGCCCATTGTCAGGATCGAACCCGGGTCTCAGGCCCTGTAAGGCAGCAACTCGACTGCTGCGCTACTGTCCCGCCCCTAATATTAGTACACCCCGCTTTGATCTGACTGTCCTCCATGTCTGTCTCCTTGGTAAATGCAAATGCAAAGAACTTGTCTAGTACCTCGCCTACATCCTCTGTCTCCAAGCATCAGTTTAGGGTGAAAAATCAATTGATAATACATGTTGATAGAACTGGAAATTGAAAATATACATACAAGTAAATAAATGCCGTGAATTATTTTTCAGTGCATTCAGAAAAAGTTTTGTTCTCTAACCTGGGATGCAGCAAGTTTCCTTGGGGACAGTCTGAGAGGAATAGGATCAAAATTTATGAGTTCTTCAGTGGTGCTCACCTCTTGTTCAGATTGTCCCACAATTTTCCTAGATGCTGAAACGGTGAGTGTCTACTGACTAAATTGTTTTCATTTAATTATTACTTCCTTATTATTTAAGATCTGTTTAAGTTCTTAACTCTGCTGACTCCTTTGCTACTTTCAATTTCATCAAGCAGAAATTCATTCCACGATCTATGTATGCTTTTTATAACTATTAACAATATATTCATTGTAATTTTTATTGCTGTCAACCATCTCTTCTACAGCTAATTTCTTGTGGGCTTCTCGAAAGGCTGAAATTCAATGTCTTGGAACTACAGGAATATTTGGATACATACAACAACAAGAAAGAAGCTGCCCAATTGGTTTGTTACTTTTAAGAATATATCGAAGAATGCACATTTAAATCAAGCTAAAGTGTACAAGCATGGCATGTTTATTTGCTGGAAATATAATTGTAAATGTAGCATTGTATTTCCCATCTCCTTTATTAAATGGAGTTCATTAACATATGGTTCTTGGTGGCACAAAATAAATATGAAAGGAGTTTGTAGATCTCAATGTGTCCCCCAATAGATTTGTAATGCAGAATGCACCAAATTTGACCATAACATGGAAATGTTCCTTAGTGGAATTACAGCATGATAGGTTCCTTTAATGGGAAAACGTTCCACTGGTATGAAAAGATTATTGAATTATAGTCATACAGCACAAAAACAGACCATTTGGCCCAACATTGCCCATGCTGGTCAAGATGCCCCATCTACACTAGTCCCACCTAGCTACTTTGTTAGCACGCAACAAAAGCTTTTCACTGTACCTCGGTACACATGACAATAAACTAAACTAACTAACCAGCCCATGTTTGGCACATATCCCTCTAAAGCATCCAGTTCCGCTCTATGATTGGAACTGTACAATCTGTTAAACCTCAAGAACACCACTTTTTATCTAAACATGATATGTTCACGTCATGAATGAATGCTCAACTTGGAGTATTAGTATCATTATATAGAATTGAAATCAGAAAGGGAGTTCTGCGTGCTTTTATTTCATATGTTTAGCACATGTAACTGGAGGAATTTATAAACCGTTAAATTTAATAAATAAACATAAATAAAAATGTAAATATATATAATTCATTGTGATACAGCAGGAACCAAAAAAACCTCACTCAGGTTTAATCATCGGTCTCTGCTGACCGAGATGATCATAACAGAGTTTTCAGTGAGAGATTCTAAATTTTGTATTCAATATTAGGTGGACATCTGTCCACCTTGGGCATGTTTGTAGTCCTGGACTGTTCCATCTGTAGAGGTGAAGATCACAGCCAACCCAAATTTCCTCAGCATTTGATCATTCCAGATTTCAGTTGCTAGTCTAGGCTATATTAGTGCAGTTTCCAACCCACCACTGTGTATTGGATGCCAATGATGTACTCTGCTCAAGGAAAATGAACTTCCATCTCCTTTACCTTGAGAGGAGCCTGTCAGCTAGAGTGGTTATGTGAGCTTTATGGGCTCCTGGAATGTTCAGGGAGTGATGATCCCTTTGGGGCCCCAAGTCTCCACAAATCACAAAGGCTGTTACTCTCTGAGCATGTAAGTGTTCTGAGGTCATAAAACAAAATTTCTCATATACAGTACCAACAGGTTTAAATTTCTCTGCACAGCCTCTTAATGCCATTGTGTCATTGCTATTTAATACCATT
Source organism: Amblyraja radiata (assembly GCF_010909765.2). Taxonomy (NCBI): domain Eukaryota; kingdom Metazoa; phylum Chordata; class Chondrichthyes; order Rajiformes; family Rajidae; genus Amblyraja; species Amblyraja radiata. The sequence goes on from NC_045961.1 coordinate 54,286,038, forward strand.
GTGTCATTGCAGTAAGTGATGATTTCCCACAACTCCGCAAACCCCCATATTTCACTCTAGCAGGGGAATTCTCCAGCAGATTCATACAAACACTAAGATACTAGACCTTGCATAAAAGGACTTTGCCTTTTGCTCACAGCTTGTAGCACTTTGTCTTCAGCTTCATAGCTTCAAGTCACAAATGGTGTTTCTGCTAACTCAAGCGTGTAATTTTTCAAGCTGCCTATTTCATGTAAGTGTCTATGTATTTTTATGAAGCGAGTAAATACAACTGCATTTTCTTTGAAATTAGTGGCTTGCAAACTGTAAAGCATCGTTTCCTGGAAGCATTGGAGATGCGGTCATCACAAACCAGCCTGGAGATGCAGAAGAAAAGGTAAAACTAAAACCTCCTTTGCAACTTAATAAAGATATGTTTAAAGTGGTTATTTAGAATTTAAAACTAAAAACAGAAATCTTTCAGCATTTTCTTAGATTTAACAAACTTAAAATAGTTACTTTACAACAGACTGAAAGGACTATGAATAATCATTCTATGTTAATTAACTTGAGGACCATGAAAGTTATTATTCATTTGTTGGGGTTTGGGCTTCATTAGCATGGTCAATCCTATTGCCCATCCTGATTGCCCATGGGAAGTTAGTGGCGTATTGCCTTCATGAACCACTTCTGGCGAAGGGTGTGATCTCCAAGAATTGCTCACAAAATAGAGTAAACATGCAATGCCCCCATCACCAGCAGGACCTTGCACACATTTACCCCTTTGCGAAACATTGCAGGTGCTTTCTGTGTGATTTTCTGTTCATTTAATCAATTATCCAGTGTGTATTGACATCTTTAAAATATCAAAATGCATATTAAACATAAAATATTATCATTTAGTAATATATAGCCTCCAGTTTTCTTATTTCTATAATATATTTACTGAATAAGCTATTGTAAAATCTAGGAATGACTAACCATTTGTTCATAACAGACTTGCCATTTAATTCAGATGTAAAATGAAAATAACTACACATTAGCATGTACGTAGAGATATTTGCACTAAAAAGATCTCAGTGGATTAGCATCTGTTTGAATCTTGTATCTTTCAAATATGTCTGTCTGAGGTAATGCCTTGTATGGAACTGTGCACTTTAATGCATGTTTGTACAATGATCTTCTACACTCTGTTTTCTTGGCTTTTTGCTCCTGTGACATGCTTGCTGTTTAGCAAATGGAATCCCTTGCAGTAAGTTACAGTTCTTGACTACTTTCTATTTGATAATTAAATTCTGCTTACTAACATACCCACATCTCAGTATATTGACATATTTTACATCACATTATATCAAAGGTTTTCAAGTTTGATTTCTACATAGTGATTTCAGTCAAGGCACAATTTTAGTTGGTATGACAATATTTATCAAATCATTTCAAATCAACATTACAATGGAAGGTGAGAATGATGAAGTACGCAAAATAAAAATCTTACTAGAAAACCTGAAATGAGCCAATCTGCATCTGTTGTACTCAAAAAAAAAAAAGACACAAAGTGCTGGAGTAATTCAACAGGTCAGGCAGCATCTCTGGAGAACATGGATAGGTGATTTTCAGGTCAGAGCCCTTCTTCAGACTCCAGAGATGCTGCCTGACCTGCTGTACTTCGTGTTTTTATATAAACCTGCATCTGCAGTTCCTTGTTTCAACCTTATGTTGTACACAAGACAGATCAAAGGAATCAAAAACACATGTTTGCTGCATCATTAATGTATACCAAGGACATGATATCTGATTTTGACCATCTCTGCAAAATTGAGCCTCATTTCACCTATTATGATTGATTTCGGATTTCTCAGATTCATAAAATTTTTGGATAGTTTTAAACAAATTATGATTTTTTTAAATTTTATGATAAATTCAAATGTTTATTACTAATTGGTCACATCTGTTCTCAAAATATTATTCCTCAAATTTAGGTTATGAACATTTCCTAATCTATAATTTTTTTAATTACCAAGTAATGAAAAAATATTTTTCAATTGTATTTTATTTCAGCATAATGATAAAAGGTGAATTTCTGCAGAGGTTATCTATAATGCCATGACATCACCAAATGCTGACACTCTCAGCAATATTTATGCTTTCTTCAAAGGTTTCTTTAAATTTTCCATGAATGTGACCATTGTAAAAAACCTAGCAGAAAGTATGGATGTGGATTCTGTCATTCACATCTTGAGAATTCTCATCTTGAAATGATAACTTAAAATTGTGGTTATAATCAATACCGCAAAGATTCAACTGCTCGGAAAAAGATACCGAAAATATATTTTAATAATCGTTGCAATATAGTGCAGTAAATTGCCTGGTATTCCTATATTAGATAATCATGAAATGTAACCACCCTGAAGATATTCTCAAAGTATAATCACACATGGTTAAAATACCAATAAAATATTGTAATCCTAAATTAATATTTCTTTCTTCCTCTTCTTTCACTCAAATTTAGTTTTAAAGTACAATGTTTATTTTGCAATGTTATGCAATTGAAATTTGTTTTTCTGGGAAGAAATTCTATTACAACCATCCTCCATCAGTTTAACCAGACACACCCAGGATTATTCAGTCTTACATTCTAAACTTAATTTCCATCTCATGGGAACACTGGAAAACATCACCCACCATGCAACATTCCCTTTGGAGCACTGCATCGAATTTGGATTATGTTATCCTTGGAGTGTCCTTCATTGTAAATTATCAGAATGACCTGGTTTACCCACTGCAGCACAACACTGGGACTAACATCCTATCATTTCATCCTTGGGCCCCCCCAGCACACTACGTCAAATGACCTAATGAAAATCAAATCCCCTGCACCAACCCACTGTTCTTCCTTCCACTGGTTTCTACTGAGGCTCCCTGCCAACCACTCACTCTAACAAAGCACAGACCTCTGATGTCTCTACACCTCCCTCAATGCCTCCTGCACCCTCAAACAACCAAAGCAGAATGACAGCACCAGCTCCAGTCTCATGCCCCACCTCCTCTACCCCCAGCCACAGCACAGACATGATCAAACACTTGCCATTCTGAACCATGCACCCATTGAAATGGGTCTCAAGCTAGGATGTTCCTATGGCCATTTATAAAACACAGGTTCGGCTGCATTTGGAACATTGTGTCCAATTCTGATTCCTGTATTAGTTTTTATGTTTGTTTAGAGATACAGCGCTGAAACAGGCCCTTCGGCACACCATGTCCACACCAACCAGCGATCTCCATACACTAGAACTGTCCTACACACTGGGGACAATTTACAATTTTTACCGAAGCCAATTAACCTACAAATCTGTATGTCTTTGGAGTGTGGGAGGAAACCGGAGCACCTGGAGAAAACACACGCAATCACAGGGAGAACGTACAAACTCCATACAGACAGCACCCGCAGTTAGGATTGAACCTGGGTCTCTGGTGCAATAAGGCAGCAGCTCTATCACTACGCCACTGTGCTGACCCTAAATTATTATTTTGTATTCACTTTCTCAGTTGTTCTGTCACTTTCAAATTCCTGTGCTCATATGGACCTATTTATCACACTATACAGCTCTATTCTTCTACAGTGTTAGAATTGTGTTCTATATTACTGCTTTTCATTCTTCCTACCATAATGTAACATTCCTCAGCTACCGTTTATCCTCACATTCTGCCAACGTGATTAGAGGTCCCTATTATTGTCCTACTCACAGTCCACTATGCTTCCAAGTTTTGTATCATCAGCAACTTTGGAAATTGTGCAATCTACATCTAACTCCAGATCATTAATATTTAGAAACATAGAAACATAGAAAATAGGTGCAGGAGTAGGCCATTCGGCCCTTCGAGCCTGCACCGCCATTAGATATGATCATGGCTGATCATCCAACTCAGTATCCTGTACCTGCCTTCTCTCCATACCCCCGATCCCTTTTGCCACAAGGGCCACATCTAACTCCCTCTTAAATATAGCCAATTAACTGGCTTCAACTACCTTCTGTGGCAGAGAGTTCCAGAGACTCGCCACACTCTGCGTGAAAAATGTTTTTACTAAGAGTAGTGATCGTAGCACCAAGACATTCCACTCCAGTCCCCAAAAACAATCTTTCACAATCATTTTTCTTCATTTCAGTCACTCTTGTGTTGATATCCAATTTTCCATCCTCGCTGCCCTTATTCCAATGCCTTCAGTTTTAATTCCATATGTTAATATTGTTTCATACATTAGAATTAGGCTGTATTTGATGTAGCTAAAGCTTTGAAAATTAATGTTGACAGCAAACTATGTATACAAGCTAAATATTATTTTCAAACAGAACATTGATAATTAATTACAATGGATTGTAACCATACATTGATTGGAGTAGAATAAAAAATCCTCAGAATTGTAACTTAGTAATAAAGAATTGAAGACTGATTTAAAAAGATACAACTCATATTTAATAAGTTACTACTTTAATTGTTAATCTTAAAAGAAAGTACCAGGTGATGAACAGAATTGTATTTTAGCATTAATATGTAATTGTAGCGTGTACATTAGATTTTTCATAATCTCATTTTATCATTTTCCTTTTGTTTGCTGATTAAATGTTTACAGAACCGGAAAGGAATATCGTTCCTGATATTATTCATCCTTGCTTAAACTGCCTGATTTCTTTACTGTTCACAGCAACTTGAATTGTGTCAAAGACTGTACAAGCTCCACTTTCAGCTGCTACTGCTCTTTCAGTCCTACTACAAACTAATTGGACAGATCCATGTCGTCAGTTCAATGCCAGAGGTAAAACCTGCTCTTTTAGGATTAATGATGTTTGCAGCTTTTAGAGTATGATGTGTGTTATATAAATCAATAGCATTTAATCGGTAGTTGCCATTTGTGGGAGCATGTTACTTTGTGGCGATTTGTTTTGTGGTTCCAAACAACTAAATCATATTTTCCTTTTATTTTTGTTCTTTCTATCCTCTTTTGATGTCTGCACCAAAAAAAATAACTCCAGCAGTTTGGACCAATGGACCTGCTCCACAGGCAATGCTAGTGCTACTCCTGAACCATCCACTAGAATGGGTGTAAGAACAGCATGTGATGGCTCCCTGACCTATCTATCCCTTGCAGCTTTGTGCACAGCTTCCATTTAGCCAGCATTCTGTCCAGTTATATTTATCTGGCAACTTTGGGGGGGCATGAAATCTCATCCTTTCTGCACCTCAAAATATTGCTGCAGTAATCCACTTCCCCAGTGCATTGCAGTATCCCCGCCGTACAAATGAATTATCTTTTCTCTAACCTAAAGTACCTTGCTTTGAAAATAAACAACCACTTGATCTTATAGAGGTGTACAAATTCATGAGAGGAATAGATTGGGTAGACTCTATCCAAGAGTAGGAGAATCGAGAACCAGAGGACATAGGTTTAAGGTGAGCGGAAAATATTTAATAGAAACCTGAGGGGTCATCTTTTCACACAACGGGTGGTGAGTGTATGGAACGAGCTGTCAGAGGAAGTAGTTGAGGCAAGTACTATTGCAACTTTTAAGAAACATTTAGACAGGTACGTGGATAGGGCAGGTCTAAAGGGATATTGGCCAAATGCAGGCAGGTGGGACTAATGTAGATGGGACATGTTGACCGGTGTAGGCAAGTTGGGCCAAAAGGCCTGTTTCCACGTTGTAAGACTCTACGACATGGAGGTTAATACAGGCCAAGTGCATTGACAGCCCATGGTGCTTGAACTGAACAGTCTGAGCTTGCAGTATGATAATTTGCTCCATTAAAAAGTGCACTGTAACACTGTTCTTCTAAAAAAATACTGTGCTCTTGTACATTTCTGCATGTCAGTCTGCACATGTGCTTTCCTCATGAGCTGGGGTTTGAAGCAGGAGATGAAGGGACCGACATGCTATTTGTCAGCCTGAAATGTTCACAAATATATGTTACAAGTGACACACAGGTGAATGCTTAAAACCTGCACTTGCAATGGGATTTTGCAGATGTAAACGCCTCTACATCTGAGTTGAGTTTAGTTTATTGTCACGTGAACCGAGATATAGTGAAAAGCTTTTGTTGCATGCTAACCAGTCAGCAGAAAGACCATACATGATTATAATCAAGCCATCCACAGAGAACAAATACATGATAAAGGGAATAACTTGAATAATGTTTAATGTAAGATAAAGTCAAGGAAAATCTGATCAAAGATAGTCTGAGGGTCTCCAATGAGGTAGATTGTAGTTCAGGATTGCTCTCTAGTTGTTGGTAGGATGGTTCAGTTATCTGTTTCAGTAGCCAGCTTTTATAATTTTCGCATACCCATCATCTGTCTCAAACTTAAAGAAAAGGGTGGCACAGCGGTAGAGTTGCAGCCTTACAGCGCATGCAGTGCTGGAGACCCGGGTTTGATCCCGACTATGGTTGCTGTCTATACGGACTTTGTACATTCTTCCTGTGACCGCATGGGTTTTCTCAGAGATCGGTTTCTTCCCACATTCCAAAGACGTACAGGTTGTAGGTGAATTGGTTTGGTATAAGTGTAAATTGTCTCTAACGTGTGTAGGATAGTGTTATTGTGCGGGGTTCGTTGGTAAGTGCGGACTCGGTGGGCCAAAGGGCCTATTTCCGTGCTGTATCTCTAATCTTAAAAAAAAAAGAGATAAAATTCACTCTAACTATGTAAAACCAGGCATTTATGCAATGGACAGCATAACATATTTGGGAAGAATTCTTAATCAGTTGTTCCTTCATGATAATTTTAGCATCAATGGTATTTTATTTTTTATAGATCCACTGCAACTCATTTAGGCATTCACACTTATTATATACAGTTGTCACTCTACCAATTGAATCTGATGATTAGCAATGTCCTCTGGTATTAGATTGGCATAACCATTGATATTTACTTTTCTGCAATTTACAAGATAATCTCAAAATTACATGCTGTTACATAAAGTTCATTGATATAATTGCATTAGTTTGTATTAAAGTGACTAATCTGGCCACTACATCAAAATCAGTATCGATTTGGCTTAGAGATACAGCGTGGAAACAGGCCCTTTGGCGCACCGAGTCTGCGCCGACCAGTGATCATCGGTATACCAGTTGTATCCTACACACTAGGCACAATCTACAGAAGCCAATTAACCTACAAACCCACACGTCTTTGGGATGTTGGAGGAAATCGGTGCACCCTGAGAAAACCCTCAAGGTCACAGGGAGAACGTGCAAATTCCACACAGACAGTACCCGGGACTGGGACTGTGAGGCAGTGGCTCTACCAGCTGCGCTTCTGTGCTGCTCCTTTTGCAGAATGGATAATACAAAGAGAGAGAACAAACTTTTAAAGAAAAAGCAGAGATAAATATTCAATCCAACTTTGCTCCAGACCTCTAATTTGAATGTGTTTCCTAAGTATATTTAAATTCAGCTTCAGATCAGTTTATTTTCACCAGGGTGCAATGAAATTCCTGGTTCACATGAAGCACACAGAGTAAGATCATGTTATAGAAGCAGAATTAGGCCATTCGGCCCATCAAGTCCACTCTGCCATTCAATCATGGCTGATCTGTCTTTCCCTCTCAACCCCATTCACCTGCCTTCTCCCCATAACCGCTGACACTGTCAATCACCGCCTTAAATATATCCATCGACTTGTCCTCCACAGCCTTCTGTGGCAATGAATTCCACAAATGCACCACCCAGTAAATAGTATACATACAATAGCGATACAATGACGAGAGCAAAACTGCTGAATGGTGCAAGTTTGTGATTGTCATGCACATCTGAGTAGTATAAAAAATTAAAGTCTGCTGGTTGTAATAAAATTACTACTTTATCACTCAATTATTATTTTCAGTCGTAGCAGAAGTTACAAATAACAATGTATACCCAGAGAAGCTATGGAGGACAGCAAATTATTATGCCTTGTCAAATTGTATAGTTATCAGAAATTTCACAACTGGTGTTTATACTGCAGTGTTACCATTCACACTTTATTATCAAATTATCATTACCCATATTGAGTATTCTTTATGTATATTTTTCAACTTTGTATAATTTACAATAAAATCAAATAAGATCAGCACAAATCCATTCAGTTGAAGAATTTTGGCGTGGTGAACCTTTTCTTGGGTTTAGTTTAGGTTAGAGATACAGCATGGAAACAGGCCCTTCAGCCCACTAAATCCATGCTGACTGTCGATTACCCATTCACACTATTTCTTCGTTATCCCACCTTCTCATCCACTCCCTGCACAGTAGGGGCAATTTACAGAGGCCAATTAATCTATATACCTGCATGTCTTTGGGATGTGGGGGAAAACCCGAGCACCTGGAGAATGTGCAATCTCTACCCGCTGTGTCACTGTACTGCCGTAAACACAATTTAGTGCAGATAGTTCACAGAAATGGTATGGAGCCTATGATTTTTGAATTTCAGTGCCGTAAGACTACAATTCTATTTCAGATTTTTTGATAACTGTGGAAGGTAAATTTAGAAGAGAGAATAGAATGCTTGTTCTTTACATTTCTGTTGTCTGCATTTAGTTTTGCTAGGCCGCGCTATGACTGCAGAAAGAGCTGAAGCACATAACCTTCACCCTTTCCCAATTTAGTTTGGAGCTTGAAGGGAACTGGTGTGTAAAAGTGATTTGGAGATAGCTTTCCTTTCCCTCTGCTCAGTGCTTTCCCCCAAAACAAGCTTCAGATGAACTCCTGCTCCATGGCATATGACATTAGAGCATGAGGTTGCTTGGCCAGCATTTTGATGCAACTTTGTTGTAAATGAACTTACAACCATTTATTTTTCAGTGATGCTGAAGTCCTGCCGTAATACTAGAATTTGGTGGTGGGAGAAAAGTCTAAGTGAAGATCTGCTGATTTGTTTTCCCTTGTCACTTGTGTTTGTTCACTAGCTACTGAATATGTCAAAGGAGCTGAATGATTTGAGAGACAACTTGAAGGAAGCCTCGGCCCAAATAGCAGCTGAACCTCTCAAGAGTGAATCCCGTTTTCATGGTGCCACGTTAACTTCCTCAGAAGAGGGCGTGCAGTGTATGCTGGAGTGTTTGAAGAAAAGGAATCTTAAATCTGCACTGCGCAAAGTCAGGGAATACAGGTTAGACTTTCCATGGACTATTTATAATTTCAATAATAAGTTTGATAATACTTTCTCTTTTAGTTTAGACACACGTGGAAACAGACCCTACGGCCCACCGAGTCCACTCCAATCAGCGATCACCCATACACCAGTTCCATCCTACACACTAGGAACAATTTACTGAATACAATACAAAAGATACAAACCTACACATCTTTAGAATGTGGGAGAAAACCGGAGCACCCAGAGGAAACCCATGCAGTCACAGGGAGAACGTGCAAACTCTATACAGGCAGCACCTGCAGTCAGGATTGAACCCAGATCTCTGGCGCTGTGAGACAGCAACTCTGTTGCTGCACCACTGTGCCAAAGACAATGAAGAAGGATGATTTCAATATTAAAAAACAATAATTTGAAAAACAAAATAAATGGTGCCAAATTGGTACCGAGATGAGAAAAACATTTTTCACGCAGAGAGTGGTGAATCTCTGGAACTCTCTGCCACAGAGGGTAGTTGAGGCCAGTTCATTGGCTAAAGGGATCAGGGGGTATGGAGAGAAGGCAGATATGGGATACTGAGTTGGATGATCAGCCATGATCATATTGAATGGCGGTGCAGGCTCGAAGGGCCGAATGGCCTACTCCTGCACCTATTTCCTATGTATTTATGTAAATTATGGCGATTCATGCACGTATGCTCTATGCAATAACAATTTCAGTATGCAGTACACACTTGCAATAAAGCACCATTGAAAATACTAGCTGAGTTTGACACACTTGTGATTTTCATATCACGTGGGAGTAGGGGAACGATAATTACGTTTTATAGTTCCACAAGTTAGATTTAGCACAGAGTGATCCAGTACACACTATGTACATCATAGGTATCAATGGGAGGACTGGAAATATTGTTCCAATAGCCTTTTTTTAACTGGCAGACTGTGGGCATCAGTCATGTATCCAAAGATGTATTATTTAGGTATGTTACAATACTTGCCTTCAGCGGCGCTGCAATTCTGGTCCTGAATTATATTTTTCCGACCTGGTCCTGAATTATATTTGTTGGAGTACAGGATGTTGCTAAATAATCATTCCGACCGCCGTTCTGTGTGTTTTTTTTTTAAATTTGCCCGACAAGTTAATCGCTGTCGTTATTTTAAAATCAGCTTCTGAAGCCGTTAATGCCGACAACGGGGCCGGATTTTATGTAGGTGACAGGTAAAAGAAAGTAGTTTATTTTTATGTATAAAAGTGTTTCTTAAGATCTATTTAATTCACATTTTAAGTTGCGAAACGGTGATTTTTCCCCCCGAAGAACCCGCAGTGTATTGGCTGCCGATATGGGGGACTAAAATCACCTCAACCTCAACGTTCCAAATGGTCCCGTTCCAGAAAATCCCACTCGAAAGCTGATTTAAATGGCCATTAATTTACAGGTATTAAACATTAAATTCCTTCCATTTGGCCTATAAACCCATGACAATGAGATTACAAAATTAAGTTATATTCTGAATTCTTGTGTGAATGTTATTTGGACACTTAGGCTATTTAAAAATGTTAATCTATTCTTAAGAAATGGATAGATGTTTAGATCTAGTAATTGAACTTTACAATTAGGTAACTAACTAACTGTATGCTTTAATTTCAAGTCATCTAAGTAAGATTGTTTCATATTTGTTTCAGAATGCTTCAATCTATAATAACTGAACATTTCTTTCAGTTCTCTTAAATTTTAAGAAAGTTATCGGCTTTTAAATGTTCTCGATCACAGCTTTTGTGTTAAGTCAATGAAAAAGCAATAGGGAACAAGATGCCAATTTCCGAGTATGAAAATTGCCATAACTTTTTTTAATACTGAAGATATGAAAGTGAATTAGGTGTCAAATTAAACTTCTTTTTATGCTTTATCTGATGGGATAAATTAAAGACTTGATTTTTTAAATCTCAAAATTTTGTAACATTGGTTAAAAGATGGGACATTATACATCAACCTGGCCTGGATAGAGAGGATGATTCCACTAGTGGGAGAGTCGAGGACCAGAGGGCACAGCCTCAGAATAAAAGGATGTACCTTTAGAATGTTGAGGAGGAATTTCTTTAGCCAGAGGGTGGTGAATCTGTGGAATTCATTGCCACAGACGGCTGTGGAGGTCAAGTCATTGGGTATTTTTAAAGCAGAGATTGACAGGTTCTTGATTAGTAAGAGAGTCCAGGGTTTTGGGAAGAAGGCAGGAGGATGGGGTTGAGAGGGAAAGATGGATCAGCCATGATTGAATGGCGGAGTAAACTCGACGGGCCGAATGACCTAATTCTGCTCCAATGACATGACCCAAGGTTTGCTTAAACAGAGTCAAAAGTCAATAGCTTTCAGTAACACTGGTTTGAGTCTTTTACATGTGAAGACCAACAGTAGCACTCATTTTGGATCATCTGTGTTTGCTTTTTTCTGGCCTGGGAAACTGGCACCCGATCCATGTGAGCCCCAAGCTGCTGCAGGTGCACCCAGCATCACCTCGATGCAGATCGGCAGCGAACCATCATCCCTCCTGGCCACCGTTCAGCCTTTGTGTTCCAGGGGCAGCACCTGCAGATAAAAGTTTTCTGCTGTGGGGCTGATAATTGAATATTGCTCCCCAATGGAACATAATTGGCATAATCCTGAAAATGTGGCGCCTAGGCTGGGTGAGGCAGCTAATCTCTATCTAATCGGTACTTCCGCACCGATCGGCGGGTCAAATTTACCCCCTCTGGCTAGGGCTCTGTAATTCCGGCAGCCCGGCCGGAGATGGCAGATCTGTTGCCATAGCCGACCTCCGCAGCCGACTGAAGGCCCCTCAAGGCGTGACCTCTGTTGGTCCGGCAAAACAGATAATCCAGAAAAGCTCTGGAACCAAGGGTGCCGGAAATTCGGTGGTGGACCTAGCTATGTTACAACATTTTGAGATTTAAAAAATCAAGTCTGCAATTTATCCCATCAGATAAAGTATAAAAAGAAGTTTAATTTGACACCTAATTCACTTTCATATCTTCATTATTAAAAACGTTATGGCCATTTTCATACTTGGAAAATAGCATCTCGTTCCCTATTGCTTTTCCATTGACTTAACACAAAAGCTGTGATCGGGAACAGTCAAAAGCCCATAACTTTCTTAAAAATTAAGAGAACTGAAAGAAATTTTCAGTTATTATAGATTGAAGCATTCTGAAACAAATATGAAACAATCTTACTTGGATGACCTGAAATTAAAGCATATAATTAGTTAGTTACCTCATTGTAGCTAATTACAAAATTAAATTACTATATCTAAACACCTATCCATTTCTTAATAAAAGATTAACATTTTTAAATAGCCTAAATGTCCAAATAACATTCACACAAGAATTCACAATAACTTGATTTTTAAATCTCATTGTCATGAATTTATAGGCCAAATGGAAGGAATTTAGTGTTTAATTCCCGTAAATTAGTTCCCGTGTTTAATCATCTTGCGAGTGGGATTTTGTGGAACCCGATCGATTGGAACGTTGCGGTTGCGGTGAATTTAAACCCCATATCGGCAGGAAAAATACAGCCGATTCGTATGGGGCCTAAATCACCTTTTCGCAACGTAAAATTTGGATTAAGGTCATCCTAAGAAGCACGTCTATATGTAAAATAAACGGCTTACCTTTAGCTGTCCCATACATGAAATCCATCCCGGTTATCGGCATTGACGGCATTAGAAGCGCATTTTTATTTTACTCCAGCGCTGAAATTGTCCCGCGATTTTTAAAAACAAATTCACAGAACGGCAGTCGGAACAATTCTTCAGCATTTGCTAGCAGCCCGAGAAAATATATCCAGGACAGGTAGGAGAAAAAACGCATTTTAACCCGCCCCCCCCCCCACCCCAACCCCAAAGGCGCCAAATTTGCGCACACGGCCAGTGGCAGAACTGCAGCGCCGCTGAAGGTAAGTTTTGTAACATACCTAGTGGACCTGTACATCAATATTTGTTAAACACAAACCCACCTGTTTTTTTGTTTTTACAGGACAATATGGCCCAATGATATATTTGGCAGTGATATGGAGGATGAAGTCCAAACTCTTCTTAACATTTACTTCAGACACCAGACGCTGGGACAAACAGGCACTTTTGCACTCCTGGGCTCCAATCATGATCTATCAGAAATTGGTTCAAGGTTGATGGAACTGAATGGAGAGATTCAGGATATGATTCGGAAAGCTCAGAGTTACCGTGTTATCAATATCCACCTCCCAAACCCCAGTGCTGCCAATACTTGTCTCTGACAGAAATGTCCTGTCTCCCTTCTGCTTACGACTGGAAATGCTGCCACGCTGTTCTGAAACCCTTCAAAGATTTTTCAACCTTAGGAAAAATTGGCCAGACTGTTCTCACACTTCTGACATTTCACAGTCTCACCAAACCTAAACGGGAAGATCTAAATACCAGAAGACCAAAAGTAAAATAAAATACCCAGTTGAATATTAAAATAGCTTTCTCCAAAGCACACACTCATTTCTACATTGGGTAAATTAGATTAAGCAGATAAGGTTACAAGTTCACACTGAGAGCACCAAAGGTCATCACACATTGAAATTGTTCTTCCCAAATAATTATTTTGACAAAGATGTAAATTTAATATATTTAAGTATAATCATATACTTCAAATTATAAACTACATCCCTAGAACAGTTTCAGATTGTAAACTTGTTTTTGTGTGGTTTGTGCCTATTTGCTTATTATATGACTTAATAGCAGGCAACATGAAGCTGTATGCAATGCACTAGGAAGCAGTTTTGTTAAGCTGAGAGCCTGTGCGATTTAACCTTTTTCTGGCTAAAAATTTGTTCACACTGCTATAAAGCACATTTTTGTGAGAAAAAATGTCACTCGCATTGTCTATGAAGGTACTTTACTGAGCCATTCAACAGGATTTGTACTGTATATGAAATACCATGAACAATCCAGATGAGAAATATTTAAGTATTGGCTGCTTTTTCTACTAGATGGAAGCTTTTATGGATTTATTTATAAATAATAGGCAAGAGGCTGCTTTAAATAGTTTTGTAGAGGAGGCTGAAATTTTACCCTTGTTAGCCATTGCCCGCTAAACTGATTTAGCATGCACATTTATATGTAAAATATAAATGGCATTGAAGCCTTTTCAAAACCAATAGTCAATTCTTTAACTTTCTAACTTAAACCCATGTAGTTCAACGTTCCGCCGGCTCAGAATTATCATGTCATTGGTGTGGATGGGGTGTTACTTTAAGATTATGCCTCATTTCTTAAAGCTTTGTTCAGAAGCTCTATGATTTTTTTTGCATGCAAAATCTGTTGCACATTTAATAACATCTTTGCAATCATTCATATATCTTACTTGCCTTGTAAATAATGTTCCACATACTGTGAAGTATTTCGGGTTTGCTTTGTTCTGTAAATGCGTGCACTGTATATATAACTGCTATATGTCATATAACTATGCATTATGCCTTGTGGAAATGTGAGCTCTTATTTAATGCTTTCCCTTGCACTTCAACTGGTCTGTCGAAACCGCCAGTAAAAAAAAAAGCAAGCTCTTAAATTGGTTGTTTATCTTTATTGAAACTCAGCTTCCTAGATCAGGATATAGAGACATGGAACTGTAGATGCTGGTTTAGAAAAAAAAAAGACACAAAGTGCTGGTGTAACTCAGCAGGTCAAGCAGCATCCCTGGCGAACATGTATTGGTGTCATTTTGGAGTGGGGCCCTTCTTCAGTGTGTGTGTGTGTGTGTGTGTGGGAAGCTGGAGGAGAGGAGTGGCAGGTAATAGGTAAACACAAGTGAGAGTGTTTTGATAGGCAGATAGCAGATGGGAACAAAGGCCAGAGATTAAAGCAGGTGTGAGACAGAAGGATTGAAGAGTTGTGAATTGTGAAGCCAGAGGAAGGAATGTGGGTGGAGGGGAGAAACAGGTGCAAGTCCTGGTGCGGCACAGGGGAAGGGAAGAAAGGGGGGGAATTGTAGGCATTACCTAAAGTTGGAGAATTCAAAGTAGTTCTGAGAATATAGATCCAAATGGTACAAGATTCTGAAGCACAAAGGAAAAGCAAAATCAAACTGTTAAACTCCCAAAATTAATGTATAATGCACAAAATCTAACTATATAAATTTGTCATAGTGATTGTTATTTTAGCATGTAATAACCACCATTGTGCACACCAGCTCAGTTGAACTGGATTAATTGCGTTAACCGTTCATACAGAGTGGGCCTTGGGCTAGAATGCTCTCAATGGGAAGGGCTGGAGAAAGCAAGTACCAAACCCCTGAGAAACCAGGTAAGAATGGGCACAAAGGGCCAGAGATAGCACTATGGAGATAGCAAGCAGCAGTGCGACTTGGGGAAGGTAGGAAGCAAGCAGCTGGAAGCACTGAACATCAGAAAGCAAAGAGACCAATGCAGAGCAAGAACTAAACAGAGGGAATACCTGAAAGGAGTGGAAACTGAGCAGCCAGCAAAGCGAGGGTGTGATTCAGGAACATTATGGAGGGATGCTTTTGGAAGAGGAGGCTGCAAGGTTGAAAAGATATGGGGAGAATAGACTGATCAAAAATTTTGAGAGCAGGTACCAACAGCCTCAGGTATGCTTGTAACCAAAGTCACAGACATCTGTGTGATTGGCCCTAGAGTGTAAATTTGCAGATAGCAACAGGCCTGGATGGAGTCCCTAGCTGTTTTTTCAGGATCTGCATGGACCAGCTGGCAGAGGTATTCAACCATTAACTCCTCACTGCTCCATTCTGAGGTTCCCACCTTCTTTGACCATTATCATTCTAGTTGACAAGATAATGTGCATTAATGACCACCATTATCATGAAGTGCTTTGAGATGCACAGAGTCTCTTGCTCGGAGTAGTTGAATCGAGGACCAGAGGCCTAAGATGAAGGGGAAAGATTTAATAGGAATCTGAGGGGTAACCTTTTCCACACAAAGGGTGGTGGGTGCATGAAACATGCTGCCAGAGGAGGTAGTTGAGGCTGGGGCTATCCCAATGTTTAAGAAACGGACAGGTTGATGGATATGGGTCAAATGCAGGCAGGTGGGACTAGTGTAGCTGAGGCATATCAGCCAGTGTGGGCAAGTTGGGACAAATGGTCTGTTTCCATGCTGTATCACTCTTTGACGGAGTAATCACTTTGCAATTATTCTCAACTATGGTGCCCACAAGGATGAGTTCTCAGACCTTTACACCCTACACAATACTCCGGGCAAGAATTCTGCTCCATGTCCATTATCTTCAGCCGCTCAGCCTGGTTTCCCTATGGTTTTCATACCCTCACACCAGGTGCAAGGCAGCTGCCATCTCCCTTGCCCAACACACATCTAACACCTAGATATAACTAAAGACACATGTCAGACTCCTATTTATTGACTACAGCTGCCTAGGATACCATAATCCCAATCAATCCAATCTCAAAACTCCAGGACCTAGAAATCTGTCCCTTCCCCAACTTCCCAACCCACGGGCTGCTTTCCACCAGTCCAAGGTATTTGATGTGGGCAATAACAACCCCGAGGCATGTCACCCTCTCCCTCGGAAAAACAAGAGTGACAAACTGACCCTAATAATAAGGTTTGCGAACAGAAAGCATTAAACCGCACTGTTAAGGCCAGGAAAAAAACTAAAGGGATCAGATATTTACTATATGAACATCTGACAAAAAAGAATACGGACATTGCCAGAAAGGCACGTTTCCTGAGCAAGCAGAGGAATATTCAATCTTCATGGGCGACAAACTGTGAAGTCTTCATAAAACTGGATGGAACACCTGAAGAGGCGAGAGTGCTGGTCATCAGAGATATGGAGGAATTGGACAAATACCAGTGAGACCAAAAGAACAATACAACAAGGTAATGGAAAAATGAGGGACTAAATAAATACACTACATACTACCAGGACAAGTTCTTAAATAAGTCATTTATCTCTGTCAGGAGATAATGATGAACCACAAACAACAAGGAATGCAGAATAGGATAAACTGGGTTTGAAAACTTTTGAATATACCGAGCATAAATCACAAGATATGGAAAATGATTATGATCCAGAAAATAATTTCTTCAACAATATCAACAATTACTGCTATTACACAGATGAAGGTTGTCAGATCATAAAATATCAATTATCCATTTTAACGGCAGAAGCCTATATGCCAACTACCAAAACATCAAGGAATATATGTCAATTCAATAAACCATTCAATATAATAGTTATGACATGGATCAGCCCTGAGAAGGATGTGGACTTTGAGTTGATTAGATATGAACTGAATTATATGAACAGGAAGAACAAGAATGGAGGGGGAGTGGCTTTGTATGTGGATAAAAACTTTAAATATAAGGTGGTGAAAGCATGATAACAGTGGTTGATAACGTGCTAGAATGTATCGCAATAGAGATCTGTGGAAGGATTGGGGAAGGATTGGATGGAAGGATTGGATGGAAGAAATATTTGGTAAAACAATTCAAAAGGTTATGTTCATCTGTGGGAATGTCAACGTAGATCTATTAAATCCAAACAAGCATAAAATGACAGAAGAGTTTATTAATACAATGTATAGTATGTGCTTATATTCAAAAATCACTAGATCTAGCAGAATTACATCTCACTGTCCAACGCAAATAGATAATACTAGACCTGTGGGACCAGTTGGGTCCCGTCCCCTCGACGCGCGGTTGCGGGGGAGGGGGGGGGGGTGGACTGCTGCATCACACACACACACTAACCACCCCACACACTAACCACCCCACACACTAACCACCCCACACACACACGCACACTAACCACCGTCCTTGATAGTATATTAATATTATTCATTCGCTCCTTTCACCCCATCCCCCACCCTATCCACTCACGCATCGCCCCCAACTCGCAGACGCGGCTAGACGGGGGTAGAGAGAGAGAGCAGAGACAGAGAGAGGGCAGACAGAATAGACAGACAGAGGGCAGAGGCAAAGCAAGAGCAGAGAGGGGCAGATATGGAGAGGGAGGGGGTAGAGAGAGAGAGAGAGAGAGAGAGAGAGAGGGGCAGAAAGAGAAAGGGGCAGAGAGAAAGGGGCAGAGAGAGAGAGCGAGAGGGGCAGAGAGAGAGAGGGGCAGAGAGAGAGGGGCAGAGAGAGAGGGGCAGAGAGAGAGAGAGGGGCAGAGAGAGAGAGAGGGGCAGAGAGAGAGAGGCAGAGAGAGAGAGAGAGAGAGAGAGGCCGAGAGAGAGAGAGAGAGAGAGAGAGAGAGAGAGAGAGAGAGAGAGGAGGAGAGGAGAGAGGACAGAGAGAGAGCAGAGGAGAGAGAGAGAGAGAGGCAGGAGAGAGGAGAGGAGAGAGAGAGAGAGAGAGAGAGAGGAGGCAGAGAGAGAGAGAGGGGGGAGGGAGAGAGAGAGGGGAGAGAGAGAGAGAGAGGGGCAGAGAGAGAGAGAGGGGCAGAGAGAGAGAGGCGAGAGAGAAGGAGAGAGAGGCAGAGAGAGAGAGAGAGAGGAGGAGAGAGAGAGGGAGGGGAAGCAGAGGAGAGGGGGGCAGAGAGAGAGAGGGGGCAGAGAGAGAGGGGGGCAGAAAGAGAGGGGGGGAGGAGAGAGAGGGGGGGAAGAGAGAGAGGGGGGGCAGAGAGAGAGAGAGGGGGGCAGAGAAGGAGAGGGGGGGGGCAGAGAGAGAGAGGGGGGAGAGAGAGAGAGGGGGCAGAGAGAGAGAGAGAGGGGGCAGAGAGAGAGAGGGGGGGCAGAGAGAGAGAGAGGGTGTGCAGAGAGAGAGAGAGAGAGGGGGCAGAGAGAGAGAGGGGGGGCAGAGAGCGAGAGAGAGGGGGCAGAGAGAGAGAGGGGGGCAGAGAGAGAGAGGGGGGGGGCAGAGAGAGAGAGAGGGGGGGCGCAGAGAGAGAGAGAGGGGCAGAGAGAGGGGGAGGAGAGGGGGGTAGAGAGAGAGAGAGAGAGGGGGAGAGGGGAGAAAGAGTGTGTGAGAGAGAGAGAGAGAGAGAGAGAGAGAGAGAGAGGGGACAGAGAGAGAGGAGCAGAGAGAGAGACCGAGGACCCGAGTGACCAGAGATGGACCAAGACCGAACCGAGAGCTCCAGTACAGGTCCCGACCTGCTCGTTCTTTCTGCGTCTTTTGAATAACCGGGGGGGGGGGGGGGGGGGGGGAGAGAGAGGGGTCGGGGAGTGACGTCACTCCCAGGGCGTGCAGACCCATTGTGACAGTCATTTTTAAATTCAAAGTTTTGTCAGATTTTTGAACATTTTCAGCAATAACTCGAGAAATAAAGCATGACATTTTCAGATAAGGTGAGTTCGGACTCCAAGGGAAAAATGTCTACCAGAATATGTAAAAATTTTACCGTTACCGCGCTGTTTTTTCCACGAAGGTGTGATTATACACAAACACAAACACACCCACACACACACACAAATAAAAACACATCCAAGATCAGACTTTTAATAGTTACTAGACCAAGTGAGACCCATTGGGTCCTATCCCCTCAACGCGCAGGAGGAGGGGGAGGGGGGAGGGGAAGGCAGCCTGCGGCATTGCACACAAACTAACCACCCCCCAAAAACACTAACCACCCCACACACACTAACCATCCCCCTTGATATTATATTAATATTATTCATTCGCTCCTGTTACCCCATCCCCCGCCCTATCCATTCACACATAGCCCCCAACTCACAGGCACGGCTAGAGAGGGAGAGGGAGAGACGGCAAGGGTAGGGGCAGAGAGAGGGCAAGAGCAGGGGCAGAGAGGGCAGGGGCAGAGAGGGCAGGAAAGGGGTAGAGGGAGGGCAGGGGCAGGGTAGAGGGAGGGCAGGGGCAGGAGGACCGAGGACCCGAGACCGGGTCTGTGTAATACTACACTTGACGCTTTACCTCCCCCCTTGACTCCATTCAAGGACCCAAGCTGTCATTCCAGGTGCGACAGAGGTTCACCTACACCACCTCCAACCTCATCTATTGCATCCGCTGCTCTACATCAGTGAGACCAAGCGTAGGCTTGGCGATCGCTTCGCCGAACACCTCCGCTCAGTTTGCTCTGTCCTCTGGCTCCTCCTCTTCCTTTCTTCTTCCCGTAGGTATGTATATGTGTACACATACATGTGTATGTGTATACATATGTATGTAGATGAGATAAAGTTTGTGGATTAATTAAATGATATGTAGATGAGAAAGTTTGTGAATTAATTGATGAGTAGTAGAGAAGGGGTAGGAATAAATAAGTCCTCCTACTCCTTTTCAAACGTATGATTTAAGTTGTAATGTTTATGAGAAGTTATTCAATGAGTTGTGTATAGGTTTATTGTTCATTTCATTTTTTTGTTATTTTGATTTGTTTTTACTTTTGTTTTACATGTTTGAAATAAAATATATACTACTGCAGGCCACAGCGAGACAGGGAACAAAACCTCCTTCATGGTAATTCTCAGCTCTGTAGGGAGGAACTGCAGATGTTGGTGTAAACCAAAGACAGACAAAGCTGGAGTAACTCAATAGATCAGGCAGCATCTCTGGAGGAAAGGAATAGGTGACATCTTGGGTCAAGACCCTTCTTCAGACAGTCAAGGATAGGAAAGAGAGATAGTCTTATTTGACCCAAGTATTGTCTATGATCTTGGCAATGAGAAAACAAGACCTCCATTTAAAAAAGGATAATGCATAAAACTAGAAAGTTTGAACAAGTGCACTTTAATAATTTATTTCATTTAACATATGGTAATTTACAAGTTGTCTGTGCTAGGTAAGTAACCAAGTACCACACAAGATCAGTATTTCATCTTCACACAAATGGTGCCCAATTTCAAACAATATACTTGAAGCTATACGTATTGTCACAGGATAAACGCTTGCCCCGGCAACGGCCACACAACTCCTGGCGATGTGGTCGCTTTGGATCAATGTGCCGCTTCTTCTGAGTACAAGAGCAGCAGTTTTTGAAACAAGTCTTAAAAAAAAAAAATCAAAGCCAAAAATTAGGTACAATTCAGCCAAAGGACTGGAAAGATTCATGACTTGCTTGACTGATGTTTTATGCCTAGTAATTGCACATTTAAAAGTCAACTTACCTGACATAGAATAGCTTCCACCCTGTAAGGATTATATCCCTTATCACACTTGCGGCAAAATTGCTTGAAGTAAACCTGGAAAAAAGTTATTTATACACATGACAATTAAACACATCGGTTATGTGCAGGTAGGCAAGTTATGTTCTTGCCATCATGTCCTGCACAGACATTGTGGACCTAAGGGCCTGTTCTCATGCTGCACTGTTCTATGTTCCAGGATGTTTCCAAGTTGTGGTGCAGCTGGTAGAGCCACTTCCTTACAGTACCGGCAGCTTGGGTTCAATGCAAGCCATGGCGCTGCTTGTATGGAGTTTGCACCTTCTTGTGAATACATTAGTTTTCTCTGGGTGTTCAGATTTCCTTGCATATCCCACAGAAACACAGGTTGTAGGTGAATTGCCCCTAGTTTGTTGGAGAGTGGTAGAATCGACAAGAGTTGATAGGAATGTAGAATTAGTGTAGATTGGTGCTGATGTCAAGCAATGGGTTACAGGGCTGGCCACAAGTGGCCATTGAGTACCACCTCCGTCTATGTAAAGGGTCAAAGTATCTAAAGATCAATCCACTCCAATCTTGTATCAATGTACTTTGAGCAATTTTAAATTGTTGATGTCCCATTTACACTTCAGACACCTTTCATTTAATTTATAGTGTGGAAACAGTCCATTTGGCCCACTGAGTCCACACTAACCATCAATCATCCATACGCAAGTTCTATGTTATCCCAGTTTCACATCATACATACTAGGGGCAATTTTCAGAAGCCAAATAACCTACAAGCCTACAAGTCTTTGGACTATGGGAGGAAACCGAAGCAACCAGAGAAAACCCATGAGGTCACAAGGAGAACAAGCCCTGTACAGATAGCACTCGAGGTCAGGATCAACCTAGGTCTCTGGTGCTGTAAGGTTGCAACTCTACCACTGCTCCACTCCATTGTTCACCTCTTCAATTAGCAGTATTTCATTCAACCTCAACACCAAAATTACTTTGCGTTTTTTCTATTTGTGTAATTTAAGCATTAACGTTCACTGACACCCAATCCCAATGGAAATATTTGTTTGGTGGGGAGCTTAAGTTATTAACTCCATGTACTGCTTGTGAAAACTACCAAAAGGTGTGCACTAAAAATGCAGGATTAAGTCATGTTGCATGGATTTGTGAAGGAGAAAATCATGCTCGACTAATCTCTTGGAATTTTGAGGATGTAACAAGTAGAATGGATAAGGGAGAGCCAGTGGATGTGGCGTATCTGGACTTCCAAAAAGCCTTTGATAAGGTCCCACACAAGAGATTAGTGTGCAAAATGGTATTTTGCCCATGGTATTGGGATAGGGTATTAACATGGATAGAGAACTGGTTGGCAGGCAGGAAGCAAAGAGTAGGTTCTTTTCAGAACGGCAGGCAGCGACTAGTGGGGTGCCGCAAGGTTAAGTGCTGGAACCCCAGTTGTTTACAATATATATTAATGATTTAGACAAGGGAATTATATGTAACATTGCCAAGTTTGTAGATGACAAAGCTGGGTGGCAGTGTGAGCTTCGAGGAGGATGCTAGGAGGCTGCAGGGCGACTTGGATAAGTTGGATGAGTGGGCTGAAGCATGGCAGGTGCAGTAAAATGTGGATAATGTGAGGTTATCCACTTTGGTGGCAAGAACCAAGCAGATTATTATCCGAATGCTGTCAGATTAGGAGAAAGGGAGGAGCAACGAGATCTGGGTGTGCTTGTACATCAGGCACTGAAAGTAAGCATGCAAGTACAGCAGGCAGTGGAGGAAGCCAATGGCATGTTGGCTTTCATTGCGAGAGGATTTGAGTTTAGGAGTAAGGAGGTCCTATTGCAGTTGTACAGGGCCCTGGTGAGACCGCACCAGGAGAAAAGAACTGTGGACCAGAAGGCAAGGTTCCCCCGGAGGAAGAGGAATCTGGTCCACTGGTGGAGAAAGATTCTGAGCCTCCTGAACAAAAGGTTGCAGGCGCGAGAGATCATTCAGTGTTTCCACTGTACAATCAATAAATTACAGGTAAAAATGTTTACCTTATTAGTTCCTGAAATACACCAAACATAAGCACTTTCCCATCTGATGTTGCAGTCTTTGCAGTGGTAATAACCATACTTCTGTTCCAGAAACTGAAAAAAAGGAATCTGTTAGTTTCACTAAACTCAATGATCGTCAACAGTTTTAATTTAACAGCACATCCAAATTTGAAGTTATTATTTTAGAATTAGTTTTGACTCATTAGAAAACTATTATGAGAAAAGAATCCTACAATCAACACCCTAGTAGGCAAGTATAGAAGTCAACCATACTCAGTCCAAACAAAGTGGAATGAAAGGCCATTTTCAGAATATTGCTTTCAAAATTTTAATTCACATTAATTGGCGTCAGAAACCTGACCCAGCTCTTGTTTTTCTTTAATGAGAAATCTCACACTCACAAAAAAATAAAAACAAAAAAGAAACTCAGATTTAATTTTAAGGTAGTTCACACCCAAAATAGAGACTGCAGATGCTGGAATCTTAGAATCATACAGCATGGAAACAGGTCCTTCAGCCCAACTTGCTCACACTAATCAACATGCCCCATCTGGACTAGTCCCATCTACCCCAGCTTGGCCCATACATAACTCCAAGCAAAGCAACGCTGGAGGAACTCAGCAGGTCAGGCAGCAGCCTGTAAAGGAATGGACACACAATATTTTGGGTCAGGACCATTGTTCAGCCAAGCTTCCTTTCCCAAATGTTTCCCATTCCCTCCATAGAAGCTGCCCGGCCAGCTGAGTTCCTCCAGCACTTTGTTCTTTGCTAACAATCAAAATGGACAATTTCTGGACAGGTCTGCCATACACGTGGACAACGTTATACCCTTTATCTGTACACTGGACGGCTTGATTGTAATCATGTATCGTCTGTCAACTGATTGGATAGCACAGAAAACACTTGTCACTGTATCTCAGTACACGCACTATAATAAACTAAAGTAAATGTTCTTCATTCAGTCGTGTTAGACCATAGTTACCTGGAAGCGAAACCTCTGCTTGCTCGCGTTTGCCTCCGCTGCTTGGTCTTCTTTCTGCTCCGCTTGCACTTGGTCTTTCACGTCTGCAACCTTTTGTTCAGGAGGTCCAGAATCTTTCTCCAGCTGTGGATCAGATTCCTCTTCCTCCGGAGGGACCTTGCGTCCACGGTTCGTTTCTCCCGGACACTGGTCAAAGACAGGTGAGTAGATGGAGACGGCGATGGGCCGAGAGAACCTCACGACGGTTGGGGACCGGGCAGTGGCCCCAGTTTCCTTGGGATCGTTGGTGGCGTCTCCGGCCCTAATGGGAGAGGGCGAGCGAGCTGCTCGGGTCGCCCCCTCGCTTCCAGGACGTCGCTTCTGGCGAGGTAAGGTCCTGGGTCCCAGTGAACATTGCACAGAAGCGTCTACTTTTGGATTGACCTGAATGCCAATCTCCTTGGTGTTAGCTTTCCTGAGACGAGGAGTGAGGCTGGGGTTCACCTGGGAGAGGATAGCTTTCAGCTGCGCCCTCTTGTAATTGTCCAAGTACTCCACCGCTTCCACGTTGACCGGCGGGTAGTGTTTCTGCCTCCAGTTCTGTTGCCTCGGCTTTGCATTGCTGTAAGGGACCGGGGCGGGATAGACAAATCCCTCCATGGCTGCTCACAGTCACGTTACCGAGCCCGGTGTGGCCTTTTATGCAGCTCCTCTTTTATCGCCCAATCATCGTTGGACGTTAATTAAGTTGAAACAAGGGGGCTTAATTGGAAAACTAATTACGTGATTGTAAATGAATCGGTCTGAAGAAGGGTTCAGACCTGAAATGTCACCTGCCCATGTTCTCCAGAAATGCTGCCTTACCCGCCGAGTTACTCCAGCGTTTTGTGTTAGAGTCAAACATAGAGGAAACAGGCCCTTCGGCCCAACATGCTCACACCAACCAACATCTATACTAGTCCAACTTGCCTGCATCTGAACATTCCTCTAAACCTATCCTATCCATGTACCTGTCTAAATGTTTCTTAAACGTTGTGATAGTACCTGCCTCAACTACCTCCTCCAGAAGCTCGTTCCATACACCCACCACCCTTTTTTGTAAAAAAAAAAACTACCACTCGGGTTCCTATCTTTCCCCCTAACATAATTTCTCATGTTATATTTATTTTGTATTCTTTACAGCAACGCTGAGGGATACAGCTCATCCAGGGCCAATCTGAAAATGGGAATTAGGAATGCCAAACTCAATCACAAACGGCGGATTGAGGAGCACTTCCAAAACAACTCTGACCCCAGGCGCATGTGGCAAGGAATCAAATCCCCCAGACAACGCCACCCTTCCTGACGAGCTAAACCATTTCTATGCTCGCTTTGACCGGGACAACAAAACCCCAGCCATCAAAGTTGCTCCACCCCCGAATGAACAACCCCTCAGTCTCTCCACCTCTGCTGTACAAGATGCACTGAGCAAGGTGAATGAGCGCAAAGCTGCCGGCCCCGATGGCATCCCTGGCCGGGTGCTTAGGGCATGTGCTGGACAACTATCCCCAGTCTTCACCGACATTTTCAATCTCTCACTGGCCCAGGGTGTTGTCCCCACTTGCCTCAAGACATCAACCATCGTGCCAGTGCCCAAACAGTCAGCCACAGGAGTCTCAACGATTTCCGCCCAGTGGCACTCACCCCTGTCATTGCTAAGTGCTTTGAGCGGCTGATCTTGGCTCACCTCAAAGCCAGCCTCCCCACCACACTGGACCCCCATCAGTTTGCCTACCGGGCCAACAGGTCTACAGAGGACGCCATATCGGCGGCCCTACACTCTGCCCTGACCCACCTGGACAACAACAACTCCTACATCAGGTTGCTGTTCATTGATTTCAGCTCTGCCTTTAACACTGTCATCCCCGCCAGCTTGATCACCAAACTCAGCGGACTTGGCATCTCCACCTCCCTCTGCAACTGGACACTGGATTTCCTCACCAACAGACCACAGTCTGTCAGGGTCAACAACCTCACCTCCTCCACTATAACACTGAACACCGGCGTGCCACAGGGCTGTGTGCTCAGCCCTCTCCTCTACTCCCTCTTCACCCACGACTGCATCCCTAAGTACGGATCCAACGCCATCATTAAGTTTGCTGACGACACCACGGTGGTAGGACTGATCAGTGACAACGATGAGTCAGCCTACAGAGAGGAGGTCCAGCACCTGACAACCTGGTGTGCCAACAATAACCTCGTCCTCAACTCCAAGAAGACGAAGGAAATTATTGTCGACTTCAGGAAGGTCAGAGGAGGCAGTCATACCCCCTCCGGAAGTGGCGGCGCCGGGAACGGCTGCGGCTCGCTTGCAGTCCGTTTGTCTTTTATTTTTTGTGTTGTATTTTTTCGTTTTGTCTAGTTACGTTTTTGGTTTTTAGGTCGTGTTTATGTGGGGGGGGGGGTGAAACGGGGCTTGCTGTCTCTCCCTACGGGGGAATACGACCTTTTTGTCATATCCCCCTTCTCTGCCTCCGTCTACACTGAGGCCTAATGGCGGAGCTGGCGACCTCGGGACTCTGGAGGCAGCTGACAGGACTCGCCCTGAGGTCCCGTGAGGGTGGCCCAGCCCGGGGCTGGAACTGCGCTCTCGTGAGAGCGGCCTGGCGAGGGGCTGAGAGACTTTCCCGTGAGGGGCTGTGGCCCGTCGGAGTGGCCCAGCCCGAGGGAGGAGCGGCAATCCCGTCGGAGTGGCCCAGCCCGAGGGAGAACGGCACTCCCGTCGGAGTGGCCCAGTCCGAGGGAGAACGACACTCACGTCGGAGTGGCCCAGCCCGAGGGTGGAACGGCACTCCCGTCGGAGTGTCCCAGCCCGAGGGAGAACGGCACTCCCGTCGGAGTGGCCCAGCCCGAGGTGGAACGGTACTCACGTGAGGGCGATCCGGCTCGGGGCTGGAACGGTGCTCCGGTGGCTGGGACGGCGTTCTGAGGCGGTGACCTGAGTCCGGGGTTCAGCCGCGGGCCAGCGGCTGCGTGTGCTGGACTGGAGGGCGGCAGCTTCGACCACCCCCGGGCCGCGGTGTTTGAACCGGCCCGTTTGCGGGGTTCGGTGAGCCGCGGGACTGTTGGTACCATCGCCCGGTGGGGAATCGCCTCAGCGCAGAGGGAGAAGAGGAGGGAAGAGACAGTAACCCTAAGATTTTTGCCTCCACCACAGTGAGGAGGTGCTTGGAGGATACACTGTGGTGGTGTTAATTTGTGTTTATTGTTGTTTATTATTGTATGATTGTATGTATGACTGCAGGCACGAAATTTCGTTCAGACCGTAAGGTCTGAATGACAATAAAGGTATTCAATCAATTCAATCAATCAATCAATCTATATAAACGGGACTGAGGTGGAGCGCGTCTCCAGCTACAAATTCCTCGGGGTACATATCTCGGAGGATTTGTCCTGGTCCCTCAACACCTCTAAGCTGATCAAAAAGGCACAGCAGCGCCTTTACTTCCTGAGGAGGCTCAAGAAAGCCCACCTGTCCCCCCCAGATCCTGACCAACTTCTACCGCTGTACCATCGAGAGCATCCTGACCACCTGCTTCACGGTATGGTACAGCAGCTGCACTGTTGCGGACAGGAAGGCACTACAACGGGTGGTGAAAACCGCGCAGCACATCATCGGTGCCCCGCTCCCTGCCATGGATGCCCTCCACCGAAAACGGTGTCTGAGACGGGCTGGGAAGATCATTAAAGACCCCTCCCACCCCAACCATGGACTGTTTGCCCTCCTCCCATCAGGGAGGCGGTACAGGAGCCTCAGGTCTCGTACCAGTAGGATGAGGAACAGCTTCTACAATTATACCATCACATTGCTGAACTCGGAGTCCTGCCGATAGATTTCTCCGGTCCCTCCGTCCCCATTGTTTAATTATTCTGTATTTTTGATTATTCTGTATCTTCTTTTTTTTTAATTTTTATTTCTATATGCACTACTGATGCAAAACTGCATTTCGTTGTACCCATACTTAGTATTTGTGCAATGACATTAAAGTTGAATTGAATTGAATTGAATTGAAGTAAGGCAAGGTGCAGGTATGAAGAAAATCTTGTTTCAACTCCTCAAACGTGCTCTCTTGTGTTAATTTAAAAGCTGATCTTCAACCTCAACACACTTTCTTTAGCCCATTACCCCATATCCATTGATCCTTTAACATGCAGAAATCGATTAGTCTGTGTATAAAATTATGAGAGGCATAGATAGGGTAGACAGTCAGAACCTTTTCCCCAGGGTGGAAATGTCAAAGACTGAAAGGGCATAGCTTTATGGTGAGAGGGGTAAATTTTAAAGGCGTTTCAAGGGCATGTTTTTTACACAGAGGGTGGCGGGTGCCTGGAATGTGCCGCCGGGGGTGGTGGTGGAGGCAGATACAATAGAGGTGTTTAAAATACTTTTGGATGGACACATGTATTTACAAGGAATGGAGGGATATGGATTGTGTGCAGGTGGATATGTAATGGTCTTGGCATCATGTTCAGCACAGACATTGTGGGCTGAAGGGCCGGTTCTTATGCTATACTGCTCTATGTTTTGAACACATTCCTAAATTACTTAACTCTTGTTTTGAGATTTTGAGATCTTTCACCATTTAAAAATAATTAATATTAGATTTTTCAGCATTGGACTCCATTTGGCTACTTGTTCTAGTTTATTCTCTGAGGTTCTGACATACATGATAAATGGACAGGCACGTGTCATATATGTGGGTGGCACAGTGATGCAGTGGTGGAATTGCTGCCTCAGAGCGACCGCTGTCAATGCGGTGTTTGCACATTCTCCCTGTGACCGTGTGGGTTTTCTCTGGGTGCTCCGGTTTCCTCCCACATTCCACAATATGTGCGGGTTAGTAGGTTAATTGGCCTCCTTAAAATTGCCCAAAGTGTGTAGAGAGTGGATGGGAAAGTGGGATAACATAAAACTAGCGTGAATGGGTGATAAATGGTCGGTGTGGACGCGGTGGTCTGAAGGACCTGTTTCCATGCTGTATCTCTACAAAAAACTAAACTATAATAGAACATTTGATAATAACATTTGATAATAACATTTTGGTATAGAAGTATCTGGGAGGGAATAGACAGACGACATTTCTAGTTGGGACCTTTCTGTCGACTGATGGAGTTGGGAGGATAAAGCTTTAAACAAGAGGTGTTGGAGAGGGTCCGTGCATTCCCTCCACAGATGCTGCCTACCTCTACTGAATCCTGCCAGCACTTAGTGTTTTGCTGCAGATGATAGCATCTGCAGTTTCTTGTGTCCACATTTGAACTACGACCACCACATAAATATATAAATTGCATTCCATACCATCCATGCTGGGAAGGGATAAAACACAAGGAACTGCCTAACCCGCTGTTATTCTGACTGCTTGCATTTTATTTAGTAAGAGATAAATGTGTGCAGGATAGATTCTGGAGTAAATAGACAATGGGTGCAGGAGTAGGCCATTCGGCCCTTCAAGCCAGCACCGCCATTCAATGTGATCATCCACAATCAGTACCCCGTTCCTGCCTTCTCACCATATCCCTTAACTTTGCTATCCCTAAGAGCTCTATCTAACTCTCTTGAAAGCTCAGTGAAAACTGTGTTTTAGTTCTGAGTGTGCAACTTATTAAGTCCAGCGGGTAATGTGAGACAAGTGTCGACCTGAAACATCGCCGGTCCATTCCCTCCACAGATTTATTTTTCTAAAAATAAACTTTATTCATAATTGAAAAAATATGCAAAACGGGTGCAAAAATTCATACATTCTCAGTGTTTATACATTCAACAATGTCATACTCAGCAGTGTTC
Source organism: Amblyraja radiata (assembly GCF_010909765.2). NCBI lineage: Eukaryota > Metazoa > Chordata > Chondrichthyes > Rajiformes > Rajidae > Amblyraja > Amblyraja radiata. The sequence continues at coordinate 54,316,043 of NC_045961.1, forward strand.
TCAGCTTCTTTACACAACACCCTTGCCACTCATGTGTAAGAAAGAACTGCAGATGCTGGTTTGAATCGAAGTGCAAACACACAAAATGCTGGAGTAACTCAGCGGGTGAGGCAACATCTCTGGAGGGAAGGAATGAGCGCTGTTTCGGGTCGAAGGAATGGGCCACTCATATCGCCCCCTGGGATGATATCCCTTCCCTTGTTTGAAGGTTGTCCCGACTCTGCCCCTCAATGTCCAGTAGCAGAATGACCAAGACTGCGGTCCTCCCACACAGACGCTGCCTGACCCGTTATCCCCCCAACACCTAGTGCCGCTTATGTAAAGAGCAACAGGTCGCCTGCCCATTCCCCTCACTGCTGAGTCCCTCCAGTGATGTATGCATCGCTCACGTAACGTGGGACAGGCCCCAACACAGAACAACCCCTGCCCATTCCCTGCACAACTACTGCCGGCCCTGTCACCCCTACAGCACTGTGTGTGTATCCCTATTCCCAGCATTGTGTAAGGATATGTGTGTGTCCCTGTCCCTAGCACTGTGTGTAGGGGTCTGTGTTTCCAGAACTGTGTGTGTGTGTGTGTGTGTGTGTGTGTGTGTGTCTGCTGTGTCCCCAGCACTGTGTGTGTGTGCATGTGTTTGTGTCCCCAGCACTGTGTGTGTGTGTCTGTGTCCCCAGCACTGTGTGTGTCTGCTGTGTCCCCAGCACTGTGTGTGTGTGTGTGTGGTGTGTGTGTGTGTGTGTGTGTGTGTGTGTGTGTGTGTGTGTGGTGTGTGTGTGTGTGTGTGTGTGTGTGTGTGTGTGTGTGTGTGTGTGTGTGTGTGTGTGTGTGTCTCTCTGTCTCTCTGTCTCTCTGTGTCTCTGTGTCTCTGTGTCTGTGTGTCTGTGTGTCTGTGTGTCTGTGTGTCTGTAGCACTGTGTATGTGGGTCTGTGTGGGTTCCCAGCACTGTGTGGCGCAGTGGTAGAGTTGCTGCCTTACAGCGCTTGCAGCGCCGGAGACCCGGGTTTGATCCCGACTACGGTTACAGTCTGTACGGAGTATGTACGTTCTCCCCGTGACCTGCGTGGGTTTTCTCCGAGATCTTCGATTTCCTCCCACGCTCCAAAAATGTGCAGGTTTGTAGGTTAGTTGGCTTGGTATAAATGTAAATTGTCCCTAGTGTGTGTAGGATGGTGTTAATGTGCAGGGATCACTGGTTGGTTTTGATTGATTGATTGAATACCTTTATGGGTGCGGATCCGGTGGGCCGAAGGGCCTGTTTTCGAGCTGTATCTCTAGACTACACTAAATTAAACTCAGCGGGACAGGCAGCATCTCTAGTGGAAAGGAACAGGTGACGTTTCGGGTCAAGACCCTTCTTCAGACTGATGTCAGGGGAGTGGGCAGTACAGAGATAAAATGTAGTCGGAGGCAGTAAGACTGGTGGGAGAACTGGGAACGAGGAGGGGATGGAAAGAGAGGAAAATCAAGGGCTACTTGAAGTTAGAGAAGTCAATGTTCATGCCGCTGGGGTATAAGCTACCCAAGCAAAATATGATGTGCTGTTCCACCAATTTGCCCAGGACAGAAAGGTCAGATTGGGAATGGGAGGGGCAGTTAAAGTGCTGAGCAACCGGGAGATCAGATAGGTTTAGGCGGACAGAGCAGAGGTGTTCAGCTAAACAACCTGCGCTTGGTCTCAAGAGTTGACTGCTGGAACAGCGGATACAGTAGATGAGGTTGGAGGAGGTGCAAGTGAACCTCTGCCTCACCTGAAAAGACTGTAGGGGTCCTTGGACGGAATCGAGGGGTGAGGTAAAGGGACAGGCGTTGCATCGCCTGCGGTTACAGGGGGAAAGTACCTGGGGAGGGGGTGGCTTGGGTGGGAAGGGACGAGTTGACCAGGGAGTTGCGATGGGAACGGTTTCTGCGGAAAGCAGAAAGGGGTGGAGATGGGAAGATGTGACCAGCAGTGGGATCCCTTGGAGGTGGCGAAAATGTCGGAGAATTATATGCTGTATGCCACGGTTGATGGGGTAGAAGGTGAGGACAAGGGGGAATCTGTCCTTGTTACAAATGGGGGAGGGGGAGCAAGAGCATAGCTACGGGATATCGAGGAGACCCTGGTGAGAGCCTCATCTATAATGGAAGAGGGGAACCCTCGTTCCCTAAAGAATGAGGACATCTCCGATGGCCTGGTATGGAAAACCTCATCCTGGGTGCAGATGCGGCGTAGACGGATGAATTGGGAGTAGGGGATCTTTACTGGAAGCAGGGTGAGAAGAAATGTAGTCTAGATAGCTATGGCAGTCAGTGGGATTGTAATAGATGTCAGTCAATTGTCTGTCTCCTGTGATGGAGACGGTGAGATCTAGACATGGTAGGGAGATTCGTAACAAGGGCAGTCCTCATCTTCCACTCCTTCAGCTGCCGCATACAGCATATAATCCTCTGACATATTCGCCACCTCCAATGGGATCCCAGTACTGGCCACATCTTTGCATCTCCACCCCTTTCTGCTTTTCGCAGAGACCGTTCCCTCCGCAACTCCCTGGTCAACTTGTCCCTTCGCACCCCCTCCCCAGGTACTTTCCCCTGCAACCGTAGGAGATGCAATACATATCCCTTTACCTCCCCCCTCGACACCGTCCAAGGACCACAACAGTTTTTTCAGGTGAGCCAGAGGCTCACTTGCACCTCCTCCAACCTCATCTACTGTATCCACTGTTCCAGGTGTCAACTCCTGTATATTCTTCTCTCCAGAGATGCTGCCTTGTCCCACTGAGTTACTCCAGCATTTTGTGTCTACCTTTGATTTAAACCAGCATCTGTAGTTCTTTCCTACACACTGTGTATGTGGGTCTGTGTCTGTCCCCAGCACTGTATGTGGGGGTCTGTGTCCCCAGCACTGTGTGTGTGTTTGTGTCCCGAGCACTCTATGTAGGAGTCTGTGTCCCTGTCTCCAGCACTGTGTGTCGGGGTCTGTGTAAGTCTGTGTGTGTGTGTCTGTGTTGGTGCCTGTGGGTCTGTGTGTGGGTATGTGTGGGTCTGTGCATGTGTCTGTGTGGGACTGTGCGTGTGTCTGTGTGGGACTGTATGCTTGGGTGTGTGCGTGTGTCTGTGTGTGTCTGTGGGTGTGTCTGTGTCTGTGTGGGTGTGTATCTGTGTGTGTGTGTGTCTGCGTGTGTCTGTGTGGGTGTGTGGGTCTGTGGGTGTGTATCTGTGTGTGTGTGTCTGCGTGTGTGTCTGTGTGGGTCTGCGTGAGTGGGTGTGTGTGACTCTGTGTGTGTGTGTGTGTGTGTGTGTCTGGGTATTTGTGCGGGTCTGTGTGTGTGTGTGTGTCTGTGGGTATTTGTGCGGGTCTGTGTCTGTGTGTGTGTGTGTGTGGGTATTTGTGCGGGTCTGTGTGTGTGTGTGCGGGTCTGTGTGTGTCTGTGTGGGTACCTGTGCGGGTCTGTGTGTGTATGCGGGTCTGTGTGTGTGTATGTGTCTGTGTGGGTACCTGTGCGGGTCTGTGTGTGTGTATGTGTGTGCAGGTCTGTATGGGTATTTGTGCGGGTCCGTGTGTCTGTGTGGGTATTTGTGTGGGTATTTGTGCGGGTGTGTGTGTGTCTGTGTGGGTATTTGTGCGGGGGTATGTGTGTGTGTGTGTCTGTGTGGGTATTTGTGCGGGTGTGTGTGGGTGGGTGTGTATTTGTGCGGGGGTGTGTGTGTGGGTGTGTATTTGTGCGTGTGTGGGTCGGGGGGGGGTGACCATGTGATCACATACCCGCTGACGTAACGGGGGCGGGGCCGCGACCGACCAATGAGGCTGCGGCGCGAGCGCGGCGGGAAGCTGAAGTGAGGGAGCGCCGCGTCCAGGATGTGAGTGAGTGAGGGAGGGAGCGCCGCGGGGGGGGGGGGGGGGGGGGGGGGGTAACGGGCGGGTACCAGGGTGTGAGTGAGGGACTGGGAGCGCCGCCGGGGTGGGGGGGGTAACGGCGGGTCCAGGGTGTGAGTGAGGGGAGGGGAGCGCCGCGGGGGGGGAAGGAGTGATTGAGGGGAGCGCCGACGGTGGGGGGTTGGGGGGAGGGAGCGAGCGCAACGGCGGGTCCAGGGTGTGAGTGAGGGAGCGCACCGGTGGAGGGAGGGAGGGAGCGGGGGGGGGGGTGAGTGAGGGGAGCGCCGCGGCGGGTCCAGGGCTATGTGAGTGAGGAGGGGAGCGCCGCGGTGGGGGGAAGGGAGTTGAGTGAGTGAGCGCCGCGGTGGGGGGAGGGAGGGAGTGAGGGAGCGCCGCGGTGGGGGGAGGGAGGGAGTGAGGGAGCGCCGCGATGGGGGGAGCTGGAGGGAGGGTTGGGGTGATTTAAAGCGGCCGCCGGCCCTGTCGTGTCGCGGGGGGATTAACCGGGCCCTGTGACCCATGACCGAGGGGCCACACTTAAAGCCTCTAGTCTACCTGTCTTTGATATTTCCACCCTGGGGAAAAAAGCATTCGGACTGTCTATCTCTCATAATTTTATATATTTGCTACAGACATTTAAATTATCCACATTGCAGTCATGTTAAGCTATGGATTTTATTTTGTGCCGGTGGAAATGATGCTTAGCAAACAGCCTTTTATAGATGGCGTATTGACCAACCGGGCATTCAAACTCCTGACCTTTCGATTGTAAGCCATGTAAAGACTTCAGAAAGCAGGTGGATTGCTTGTGGAATACCAAGTCTTTGACCCACTTTAACCGTATTATTTCCCAGACATTACTGAAATATGTTTCCTTTTTAAGCTTGGCACTTATTGCACAGGAGGAGGAGGGGGGGGGGGGCAACAGATCCTGTTTTTCACTCACCAGATGCCTACAAAATATAATCAGGCCAACTCTGATCAGCAATAATGCCAAGTAAGAATATATCCAAGTGACTGATGCCAAAGTAGTCCTGGTAGTATCTTTGCTCGATTTTTATGATGAGTTAACAAGTATCTTCAAAACTACTACGGTGTATAGGGTAGCCAGTCAGAATTGTTTTCCCAGGATGGAAAAATAAATACTGGAGGGCATAGCTTTAAGGTGAAAAGGGCAAAGTTTAAAGGAGATGTGTGGGGCAAGTTTTTTTAGACAGAGGGTGGTGAATGCCTGGAACATGCTGACAGGGGTGACAATAGGTGCAGGAGTAGGCCATTTGGTTCTTCGAGCCAGCACCATTCACTATGATCATGGTAGTTGAAGCAGATACAATAGTGGCTTTTCAAAGACTATTGGATCATGTGCATATGCAGGGAATGGAGGGTTCTGGGTTATATGCAGGTAGATATGTGATGGTGTTGGCATCATGTTCAGCACAGGCACTGTGGGCCGGAGGGCCTGTTTTTGTGCTGCACTGTTCTTTGTTTTACATTCTATCATTTGTTTTTTTGTTTTGTTGCCTTTTCTGATATGGAAAAAAAACTTCATGTAAATGTTCCATTTTCACAGAAAGACCTGCTTTAGGATTGGGCAGGAGTAATATTTAGTTCAAGAAGATGAAGGAACAGAATTCAAATCAAGTGATGCTTGATTTCACAGTACTCTGTCAAGAAGGTAAGCTTAAGTTGCTCTTGTTCTATTTACCACAAACTAGCTCAACAGTACAGTGGTAACATCTGGAGAAAGACCACAGATGCTGGAATATTGAGTAAAATGTAAACTGCTGGCGGAAATCATCTGTGAAGGGAAATGGTCAAGATGGTGTTGCGATTCGGGACCTTCTTTGGACTGATGGAGTATAGGGAGACCTTTGGTGGGGAGAGGTGAGGGAAATAGGTGAGGGAAGAACCAGTAGGTGATGGTTGGAGAAACAAAGAACTGCATTTGTATTACCAAAGATAGACAAAGTGCTCTGGTAACTCAGTGGGTCAGGCAGCATCTTTGGAGTAAAAGGATGGGTGATGCTTCAGCAGTCTGAAGAAGGGTCCAGATCTGTAACATCAGCCATCCTTTTGTCTATCACCCAGTTTATGTCTATCTTCGGTGAGAGATGGATTGAGGTGATGAGCAGGGGAGGTGTAGGAATCAGGAAGCAGTGAGGGAGAGTCTCACAGACCGCTCATCAGAGAGGAGGAGATTTTTTTTAATGAGCATATTCTGAAGAGAGTTTCCAGTATAGTAAAATGGAAATGCAAGACTGCAGTTGCAGAATCTTGAGTAATCAATATACTTGAGTAATTCTTAAGTTTAAAAAAAAAAAAAAAACCCCAACAAAACAGCAAAATCTGCTGTGTGCATTTCATAATTTTGTTGACAAGGGGTCTCAACCCAAAACGTCACTTATGCATGTTCTCCAGTGATGCTCAGTAGTGTTCAGTAGATTAATGAATATTAAAAGAAAATGAAAGGAAATAAACAATAATGTTCAGTAGTTTTACAATCTGTTGCATAACCATATTATTTTAAAATGTAATATCATATCACTTGTCATTTATTGTTTAAAAAAAATAAAAAAAATAATTGTTTTTCATTACAGATTTGGGGCCACTATGTCAAAATTGGTTTGAAGAACTAACTTTGTCAGCATGTTCTGGCCAGTTTAAACAGCATGGAGGTGACGTCCATCCTGCTACACCTGGTTACAACAATGATTACTTCAAAACACCGTGGCAGAAGCAAACTTTGCATAGCCAGCTAGATTGCACTCCATCGATCTTCAGTGGTTTCCCTTTGATAACTCCTTCAGTATGTACACCCAATCACAAGAATGAACAAAGTAGGATGATAACAGGTACGGCATCTAATATATGGTAAATTCACGATCTCAATGGCATTATATTTGATTTCTTGACATTTGAATGTTAAGTATTATATTTTGTGATAATCACAACTTGCCTTGATGCTTATTGTTTACATATCTGTTGTGGTGCTGCAAGTAAGAATTTTATTGTTCTGATTTGGGACATTCTAGGCTTGACTTGACTAGTCATAGAGCTATGCAGCATGGATACAGGCCCTTAAGCCCACCTTGTCCATACCAACAAGTATGATCATATTCTATAGCTTCTGACAATGGTAACCATTTTGCACAGAATTATGTGGGAGATAAGGCACAGAAATGCACCCTGTAACCCCATCCGCCCATGCTAGCATATTTCATTCAAATCTTTTCTCAACTACACAAAACACAGTAAATAAAGCCTGATCTTATTGGGGTTTGATACAGGTTTAGCACAGCACTTTTCTATTCCCTGAGAAATAAACTCTTCAGCCTGGTTGCAATAGAGACTCTTGGTTGCACTAGTTTTATTTTGTGCTATATTTTTTGTTTATTTATTGGACTTTTTTTGTTTGTGTATTGAGTACAGTATTTACAAACCTGTTGTGCTGCTGCAAGTTTTAATGTCATTGTTCTGGTTCGATACATATGACAATTAAACAGTCTTGACTTTCTTTGAGGCCTTGCTAACCTGTGACACAACTTGCAACAATTGATATATAATTGTCCTCTGAGGCCCTTCAGATCTTCTGTCCCACCTAGTCTTGCATATTTCAAATAACAGGTGGAATGTGGTCCTTCATATCTCATCCCCATCTTGAGAAATTCCACTTGTAGAAACTCGCTGGGAAATTGTGAAGAGAAGACTGGATTAATTATTTTTGTTACATTTGCATATAACAATTAGATGTTCGTGTTAACTTGTAAAATACTGCATCTAAGAGGATTGATTTCAATTTTATTGCGAATATGAACGGATGTAATAAGATTATTGGTGGAAATTTGCATTTAACAGAAAAGAGTTTTTCTGCTTTGGTGCAAGGAACTGTCCCTCCATGCAAAGGAAACCATCATAAAACCCCAAATCTTGTCCTTGATGTTTCTTTAATGAAAAGGTACGTTTATTTAATTTTCTATATTTGAATGAAAGACTAGCTTTTTTCCCCAGGATAAGATTAATGCCAGAGATGTACTGGACTTCTGTCTGCTGGTGCAATGGTTCTGCCTTCTTTCTAAGAGTCAACTTTAGTCTGGTTTTTGAACTCCAGACCATTGACTGTCCAGACATATTTATTCAACTAAACTGTCTGTACCAGTCAAACATAGACATAGAAACATAGAAATTAGGTGCAGGAGTAGGCCATTCGGCCCTTCGAGCCTGCACCGCCATTCAATATGATCATGGCTGATCATCCAACTCAGTATCCCGTACCTGCCTTCTCTCCATACCCTCTGATCCCCTTAGCCACAAGGGCCACATCTAACTCCCTCTTAAATATAGCCAATGAACTGGCCTCGACTACCCTCTGTGGCAGGGAGTTCCAGAGATTCACCACTCTCTGTGTGAAAAAAGTTCTTCTCATCTCGGTTTTAAAGGATTTCCCCCTTATCCTTAAGCTGTGACCCCTTGTCCTGGACTTCCCCAACATCGGGAGCAATCTTCCTGCATCTAGCCTGTCCAACCCCTTAAGAATTTTGTAAGTTTCTATAAGATCCCTTCTCAATCTCCTAAATTCTAGAGAGTATAAACCAAGTCTATCCAGTCTTTCTTCATAAGACAGTCCTGACATCCCAGGAATCAGTCTGGTGAACCTTCTCTGCACTCCCTCTATGGCAATAATGTCCTTCCTCAGATTTGGAGACCAAAACTGTACGCAATACTCCAGGTGTGGTCTCACCAAGACCTTGTACAACTGCAGTAGAACCTCCCTGCTCCTATACTCAAATCCTTTTGCTATGAAAGCTAACATACCATTCGCTTTCTTCACTGCCTGCTGCACCTGCATGCCCACTTTCAATGACTGGTGTACCATGACACCCAGGTCTCGCTGCATCTCCCCTTTTCCTAGTCGGCCACCATTTAGATAATAGTCTGCTTTCCTGTTTTTGCCACCAAAATGGATAACCTCACATTTATCCACATTATACTGCATCTGCCAAACATTTGCCCACTCACCCAGCCTATCCAAGTCACCTTGCAGTCTCCTAGCATCCTCCTCACAGCTAACACTGCCCCCCAGCTTAGTGTCATCCGCAAACTTGGAGATATTGCCTTCAATTCCCTCATCCAGATCATTAATATATATTGTAAATAGCTGGGGTCCCAGCACTGAGCCTTGCGGTACCCCACTAGTCACTGCCTGCCATTGTGAAAAGGACCCGTTTACTCCTACTCTTTGCTTCCTGTTTGCCAGCCAGTTCTCTATCCACATCAATACTGAACCCCCAATGCCGTGTGCTTTAAGTTTGTAAACTAATCTCTTACGTGGGACCTTGTCGAAAGCCTTCTGGAAGTCCAGATACACCACATCCACTGGTTCTCCCCTATCCACGCTACTAGTTACATCCTCGAAAAATTCTATAAGATTCGTCAGACATGATTTACCTTTTGTAAATCCATGCTGACTTTGTCCAATGATTTCACCACTTTCCAAATGTGCTGCTATCCCATCTTTAATAACTGACTCTAGCAGTTTCCCCACTACCGATGTTAGACTAACTGGTCTGTAATTCCCCGTTTTCTCTCTCCCTCCCTTCTTAAAAAGTGGGGTTACGTTTGCTACCCGCCAATCCTCAGGAACTACTCCAGAATCTAAAGAGTTTTGAAAGATTATTACTAATGCATCCACTATTTCTGGAGCTACTTCCTTAAGTACTCTGGGATGCAGCCTATCTGGCCCTGGGGATATATCGGCCTTTAATCCATTTAATCTACCCAACACCACTTCCCGGCTAACCTGGATTTCACTCAATTCCTCCAACTCCTTTGACCCGCGGTCCCCTGCTATTTCCGGCAGATTATTTATGTCTTCCTTAGTGAAGACGGAACCAAAGTAGTTATTCAATTGGTCCGCCATATCCTTGTTCCCCATGATCAACTCACCTGTTTCTGACTGCAAGGGACCTACATTTGTTTTAACTAATCTCTTTCTTTTCACATATCTATAAAAACTTTTGCAGTCAGTTTTTATGTTCCCTGCCAGTTTTCTTTCATAATCTATTTTTCCTTTCCTAATTAAGCCCTTTGTCCTCCTCTGCTGGTCTCTGAATTTCTCCCAGTCCTCCGGTATGCTGCTTTTTCTGGCTAATTTGTACGCATCATCCTTCGCTTTGATACTATCCCTGATTTCCCTTGTTATCCACGGATGCACTACCTTCCCTGATTTATTCTTTTGCCAAACTGGGATGAACAATTTTTGTAGTTCATCCATGCAGTCTTTAAATGTCTTCCATTGCATATCCACCGTCAACCCTTTTAGAATTAATTGCCAGTCAATCTTGGCCAATTCACGTCTCATACCCTCAAAGTTACCTTTCTTTAAGTTCAGAACCATTGTTTCTGAATTAACAATGTCACTCTCCATCCTAATGAAGAACTCAACCATATTATGGTCACTCTTGCCCAAGGGGGCACGTACAACAAGACTGCTAACTAACCCTTCCTCATTACTCAATACCCAGTCTAAAATAGCCTGCTCTCTCATTGGTTCCTCTACATGTTGATTTAGATAACTATCCCGCATACATTCCAAAAAATCCTCTTCCTCAGCACCCCTGCCAATTTGATTCACCCAATCTATATGTAGATTGAAGTCACCCATTATAACGGTTTTGCCTTTGTCGCACGCATTTCTAATTTCCTGTTTGATACCATCTCCAACTTCACTACTACTGTTAGGTGGCCTGTACACAACACCCACCAGTGTTTTCTGCCCCTTAGTGTTTCGCAGCTCTACCCATACCGATTCCACATCCTGCAAACTAATGTCCTTCCTTTCCATTGCGTTAATCTCCTCTCTAATCAGCAACGCTACCCCACCTCCTTTTCCTTTCTCTCTATCCCTCCTGAATATTGAATATCCCTGGATGTTCAGCTCCCAGCCTTGGTCACCCTGGAGCCATGTCTCCGTGATCCCAACTATATCATAGTCATTAATAGCTATCTGCACATTCAACTCATCCACCTTATTACGAATGCTCCTTGCATTGAGACACAAAGCCTTCAGACTTGTTTTTACAACACTCTTACCCCTTATACAATTTTGTTGAAAAGTGGCCCTTTTTGATTTTTGCCCTGGATTTTCCGGCCTGCCACTTTTACTTTTCACCTTGCTACCTATTGCTTCTACCCTCATTTTACACCCCTCTGTCTCTACGCTCACACATTTAAGAAACCCTTTCCCTTTAACTCCATCCTCCACTAGCCCATTCGACACCCCACCCCCCTTATTCAGTTTAAAACCACCCGTGTAGCAGTGGCAAACCTACCTGCCAGAATGCTGGTCCCACACCTGTTAAGATGCAATCCGTCCCTTTTGTACAGTTCCCCCTTACCCCAAAACAGATCCCAGTGATCTAAGAATCTAAATCCCTGCCCCGTGCACCAGTTCCTCAGCCACACGTTCAGGTCCCGTATCTCCCTGTTCCTGCTCTCGCCAGCACGAGGAACTGGAAGCAAACCGGAGATAACAACTCTGGAGGTCCTGCTTTTCAGCATTTTTCCGAGCTCTCTAAAGTCACGCTGCAGAATATTCATCCCCTTCTTTCCGACATCGTTTGTGCCGACATGCACTACCTCTTCCGGATGTTCACCTTCGCCCTTGAGGATTTTCTGCACTCTGACCGTGACATCCTGGATCCTGGCACCAGGAAGGCAGCACACCATCCTCGCATCCCGTCTGTTGCCGCAGAAACCCCTGTCCGTACCTCTCACAATGGAGTCTCCCACTACAATGGCGTTGCCTGCCTTAGGCACTATTTAAATGGATACTTGCCAGTTCCTTGGGGTGTAAGCCTGCAGAGTACCTGAGAACTACTTACTCAAGTACTACTTAAATATAGAAACAAAGAACTGGAGATGTGAGTTTATACCAAAGATTGACACAAAGTGCTGGAGTAACCCAGTTGGTCAGGCAACATCTCTGGAGAAAAAGAATGGGTTACGTTTTGGGGTCTGGACCCTTCTTCGGACTTAAATGTGCTGTTTTTGCTTTCCATCTTTCTGGCAGTGATTCTAGTCAAGCCAAAACTTTGGAAATATTTTCCTCAAATTTCAAACCTTTCCTCTGTTTATCTTGAATTTTTGCTCCGATTGTTCACCCTTGATTTACAGGAGAAAACCTCTGTACAGGAGAAAACATCAATAGGGTATTGAGTAGAGAAGTTGTACAAGACATTGATGAAGCCGCACTTAAGAACCTTTCGATGTTCAAATGGATGTTGCCTGATCTGCTGAGTTACTCAAGCACTTTGTCTTTTTTTATAAACTAGCATCTGCAGTTCTTTGTTTCTACTAAAGTTTATTGGTGTGAATAAAAATGCTAATGGCAGTGCATGAATAACATGTGGTGGGCACACCATTTCTACATGTTGAAGAGTAAGACACATCAGTTTTAGTCAGAACTTTACGTTATTTCTAGTAATGCTCTTCAGACCTGGCATTCACGTGCTTTTGTCTGATGGCTTTATGCAACATTTTGGCTCGGCTATAGAGGTTCACAATATAGAGAAGTTACAATGTGTTGATGCTACTTCTTGGAGTTGTAAATTCATGTCTGATTTTGTAGTTATAATATTGCCAATGGATGTATGATGTATGTCTGCAAAATGAGCAGTAAAATAAAGATGTAGACTTCAGTTCTGAGTTCTAATTGGATTATTGGTTTGTCTCTCAAAAATATTTTGGATGTATTTACTCAGGTTGTTTTTTTTGTAGCTCATTCACAATTAACATTTTTATGCATTGAAAAACGGTGACCCTGAAGATATATGATTAGTTCCTGTCACAATAGAAATAGTGCGTGCAAATTAATGAAAAAATATCAGAGATTTTCTTTTAATCATTCTAGCCCTGCCATCTTGAAAAGTGCTTGCAGGACTCCACAGCTCATCCAGGCTATTCAAGGTAAATAAATGCTCTATTAGATTCCTAAAGTAATCCAGTAGTGAGGTGATTGCATTCCCAAAGCGGTTCAGAATGTTGATCAGTAAAGTGTGTTCGAGATCTGAAAATGATTTGTCCAATTTTAAGTTTGGTAATACAACTGAGGATAAAAAGAACCTTTAAGCTTTTTTAAATTTTAAGATCAGGGTTTTTCTTAAATAGATCACATTTTTTTCACTCAAGCAATTTCCCATTAAAACTGAATCATGCAACCGAGTGGCGCAGTTGGTAGAGCCGCTGTCTCACAACACCAGAATTTCAGTTCGATCTTGACCTCAGGCACTGTCTGAGTGGAGTTTGCACGTTCTCCCTGTGACCATGTTGGTTTCCTGCAACATTCCAAATCATGCGGGTTTGTAGGTTAATTGGCCTCTGGAAAAATTACTCCTAATGTGCAGGGAGTGGATGAGAAAGCGGGATATCATAGAACTAATGTGAACGGGTGATCGATGATCAACGTGGACATGGTGGGCCGAGAGGCCTGTTTCCATGCCGTATATTGCAATCATTCAATGCTTTGTAGTTTTCTGAAAATTAAATTCACACCAAAGTGCAAAATGTTCATGATTACATTCAATATTTTCTTTCAGACGATGGAGGTTCATTTCTCAGTCCTCCAGTGTCAACTAAGGTAAGGACTTTTTGTTTGATTTTTCTTTTCTATTTTTTCTATTTTAAAGGAAAATGTTGCAAATATTATTTCAAAACTAGGTCATCTCGGAACAGATTTTGGAAAGCCTTGGAGCCGAGGTGGATCCAGACATGTCTTGGACTAGTTCATTAGCAACTCCTCCATCGTTAACTCCAACAGTTATTATATGTAAAGGTGAGCTTACAAAATAAATTTTCACCATGAATAGTGACAAAGTAATGGTATGCAAAATTCTGCAAAGGCTTTGGAGCGTTGTTAGTTTTTTTTTCATTGAATGTTTGTGGTAGAAACAAGGAAGTGCAGTTGCAGGCTTACAAAAAAAGACAGTGGCGTAGCGATAGAGCTGGCGCAGTGATAGCTACTGTCTTACAGCGCCAGGAACCCGGTTCGAAAACTGACTATGGGTGATTGTACGGAGTTTGTACATTCTCCTCGTTACCTCCATGGGTTTTCTCCGAGATCTTCGGTTTCCTCCCACACTCCAAAGACGTACAGGTTTGTAGGTAAATTGGCTTGGTATAATTGTAAAATTGTCCCTTGACAGTGTAGGGTAGTGTTCGTGTGTGGGGATCGCTGGTCGGTGCTGACTCCATGGGCCAAAGGGCCTGTTTCTGCGCTGTATTTATAAACTAAACTAAACACAAAGTGCTGGAGTAGCTCAACGGATCAGGTAGTAACCCTGGAGAACATGCATGGGTGATGTTTTGGGTCAAGACCGGAAACATGTCTGAAGGGAGCCTCGACCTGAAACATCACCAATGCATGATCTCCAGGGATGTTGCCTGACCCACTGATTTACTCCATATTTGGTGTCCTTTTTAAAATTACCTATATGGTAATTTTATGCCAATAATTATTAAAATGCGCACTCTGACACTTCACAATATAATGAGCAACAAAAAAGTGTTTGTGTCTGGACGTCACAGTTTTCTGGCTCCTATACCTTTTTCCCATTGGCAGGAGAGAAATGAGAGCGTGGCCCCGGTGGTGTGGGTCTCTGATGATGATGTCAATCAAACCTTTGTTTTTTTGGGTAGAAAGCTCAGCAATTAATTCTTGACTTCAACTCGTGTTTGAACACTGAAACTGCAGTGTGAACGTAAATATTCTGCTCTGTTGTTGCGTTAAGAGTTAAGAGTTAAGAACTTCCAGATCGGGAATGACTACTGGAGGGAGTTGAAATAGGCTCTCACTTTAATTCTTTCTAAATAGTTGTGTGCTAATTATGCTAATTTCTTCTTCTTTTTTTTTAGCCAAAGAAATTGATTTTCAACAAGACAAGGCTAAGGAAATACAAGTGCCTCAGGTATGCTTGTGTGTGTGCGCATTACTGAGTGTTTAGGAATAACAGGGTTGTGATATTTCAAAAATTCTAGTTTCAGGCTGCACATTGTCATTCATCAAAATCCTTAATGATGATGAGGATCGATTTGTTGTTTGTGACTTGCAAATAGTTATCCATTTTTAACAGTTATGGCCCAAGCTTCCTCTGGGTTAGATGTGCACACTTATGTAGGGAATATTCTCACTGGAGAACCCAGCCACCCACTTTGTTGCAGAATGTTAAATCTGAGAGTTTACCTATTTAATGTTGTTCCCATACCTATCACTTCATTATCCCAAATCACAAAATGGTTTGGTGTGCGACGAAATTTTGTGCTGTCGGGAACTGGAAAGGGGTTCCATATTAATAAAACTGGGTGTGATTCATTTGTTGACCTGGTCACAACTCCAGTGCTATCCCTCTAGATGCTAATATCACCTCCTCCACTGCAAGAGTGAGGCCACATGCAAACTGCAATTCATATTTCACTTTGGTAGCCTACAACCCAAGGACCTGGATGATCTGGATGAGGGAATTGAATGCAACATCTCCATGTTTGCGGATGACACGAAGCTGGGGGGCAGTGTTAGCTGTGAGGAGGATGCTAGGAGGCTGCAAGGTGACTTGGATAGGTTCGGTGAGTGGGCAAATGCATGGCAGATGCAGTATAATGTGGATAAATGTGAGGTTATCCACTTTGGTGGCAAAAACAGGAAAGTAGACTGTTATCTGAATGGTGGCCGATTAGGAAAAGGGGAGATGCAACGAGACCTGGGTGTCATAGTACACCAGTCATTGAAAGTAGGCATGCAGGTGCAGCAGGCAGTGAAGAAAGCGAATGGTATGTTAGCATTCATAGCAAAAGGATTTGAGTATAGGAGCAGGGAGGTTCTACTGCAGTTGTACAGGGTTTTGGTGAGACCACACCTGGAGTATTGTGTTCAGTTTTGGTCTCCTAATCTGAGGAAAGACATTCTTGCCATAGAGGGAGTACAGAGAAGGTTCACCAGACTGATTCCTGGGATGTCAGGACTTTCATATGAAGAAAGACTGGATAGACTCGGCTTGTACTCGCTAGAATTTAGAAGATTGAGGGGGGGATCTTATAGAAACTTACACAATTCTTAAGGGGTTGGACAGGCTAGATGCAGGAAGATTATTCCCGATGTTGGGGAAGTCCAGAACAAGGGGTCACAGTTTAAAGATAAGGGGGAAGTCTTTTAGGGCCGAGATGAGAAAATCACTTTTTTACACAGAGAGTGGTGAATCTGTGGAATTATCTGCCACAGAAGGTAGTTGAGGCCAGTTCATTGGCTATATTTAAGAGGGAGTTGGATGTGGCCCTTGTGGCTAAAGGGATCAGGGGGTATGGAGAGAAGGTAGGTACAGGATACTGAGTTGGATGATCAGCCATGATCATATTGAATGGCGGTGCAGGCTCGAAGGGCCGAATGGCCTACTCCTGCACCTATTTTCTATGTTTCTATGACATGAACAATGATTCCCCAATTTCAAGTAAACCTCCTGACCCACCCCCCTCACTTCTCACTCCCCCTCCTTCTCATTCTCCTCCCCCCCCCCCTCGCCCCTCCCATGTGCACAACTTTCTCCTATCCGGTCGCAGTTTATTTCCTTCAGCTAATACACCCCCACCTGTCCCCCACTTCCCTCTAAGCCTCCCCCTCAATCCCCCTCCCCCTCCCCCTGTCCCCTTCCAACCATATGCCTCCCTCTAGTTTTTAACTCCTCCTTCCTTATCTGACTTTTGTCTCTATTTCACCTCTAACCTTTGTTACTATCCCCCATCTCTCACATTCTACCCCCCCCCCCCGTCACATCTATCCACCTATCACTTGCCCGGATTTGTCCACTCCAACCTATTTGGAAAGTGGGAGTAAACTGGAGCGCCTGGAGAAAAGCCAAAATATATACATATTCTGTGGTAGCCTTGGGCATTTCAGTTCAACGCAGTTGTACTTAACGGATTTTTCTGTAGAAAAATGATTTTGATGAATTAAGTGAAATCAAGTGTACCCAATCAAGTGTAAAAAATAAGACATTATAAAATTGTGCTTTAAAATGGTATATTCTTATGCCCGTTTACACTGGAAAACAGAACAAAATAGGAGCAGGAGTAGGCAACCAGACCTGCAAGCCTGCCCTGCTATTCAGTGTGACAAGGCTGATATATGCTGGCTTCAAATGCTCTTCTCTGCTAGATCCCCACAACTCTGTTCCTTGGATCTTTCAAATAGTTATCACTCTACACCCTAAATATTTCAAATGATCTATTCTTCACCATCCTCTGACGCAAAGAATTCCAGAGATTTGCTATTCTGAATAAATTTATGCACCTCAGTTTAAAACGAGCAGTCCCTTAGTTCAGTTTATTATTGTCACATCTACCGAGGTACAGTGAAAAGCTTTTGTTTGCTTGCTATCCAGTCAGATTAAAGACTACATGATTACAATCAAGACATCTACAGTGCACGGATAAAGGTATAACATTTAGTTCAAGATTATGTCCGATTATAAATAGTTCTTTGCAACTATCTCCCCTTGTTGCCTTCAACTGAGATTAAAATCACATTTAAATTAACCCAGAAATAATTAAGATCATGAGAAATGGGAGCAAGGGTAACCTTTTCCGTTTCTTTCTATTTCCTTCTATGCTTAGTTGGATTGTAAAAATGAATACTTTGGGTAAACACAAAGACATTTGTAGTAAGCGCCTGAGATTTTAATATACTGAACTACTAGATTGCTGAATTTGGCAACCAGTAATATGCTGGAATAAAAACAAGCTTTAAACAAATTATATACTTCCACATATAACGTTGACCTGCTTTTAAACTGAAATTAAAAAACATTTCACTATATGTAGGTTTTAAAAAGGAAATTAACTTTTAATAAAAAGGTGCTTATTATTAACATTCTAATAATTAATTTGCTCACAGCTATTGCACAGTAACTTAAATATACAGCACGATGCATTTGCTTTTGGACAACGTACACTGCCTGTAATTGGGGAGACGGAAAATGAAGAAATTGAAGGGGTTGATCAAAGTTATAGTAAGTATAATTGTTTCTCTTCCACATTGCAATTTTTCTACATTGCAATTCAAGAGATAAGGAATAATTTAAAGGCTTGCCTATGATTTGGACTAGGGAGAGGCCGTGACTGTGATTAAGGCTGACAGTGGGGAAAACAAAGGTTCGAATTGCTGAAGAGTCACTTAATGCAGAATCTCAAGGAGGAAAGTTGAAGTTATTTCTGGGAGAAATGTTTGGGAAATGATAGCTAATGAGGAAACTGCATTCAGCAGGTTGAGCAAGATCATATGTTTAGAGGAGGAGGAAATGAAACAAAAGCAGGGTATTTGGCTGATTACTGGGAGGAAGAGTGCTTCCACAAACAGATCACTTTCCATGATTACCAACTATTTGGTGTGTACAATGTATGGAGTGTAATACAAGGATAGGGTGCTGAGTGGGGCAGGAGAAATTATAGCGGAGCCTGATTTTGGCCTTGCCCTGTGTACTCGTCTTATCCTTACTTTTAACCAAGTTAATTGAAAGTGATCAAGGAGAATTAAAGTCAGTGTAGTTTCTGGTATTTTTGCATGTTAATGCACTTCCAGCACCTTTTTATCCCTTTACTTTTGGGAAAGAATAATGGGTTTGAAACAAAATTGTGTAGAATCTGTAGGGATGACATATTTGCGACCCATCCGAGTATGCTTTGTTGATTTTAGACGTTTACGTTTTTTTTGTTTTTTTTGCATGCTTTTAGAACCTGAAGATGGACCGCATAACTTGGTTAATGAGAGCAGAAACTATAGAGATGGAAAGCAGAATGTGCCTAATGAAGTTGTACCTTTCACTGAGTGTACATCTTTGGAACTACGAGGAGCAAAACCCAATGATGTAAAGACAAAGAACAAAGTAGAAGTGAATAATTTGAAGATAGACGGTGTCAAATCCTTGCCCTCTAAAACATCTGAATATTATATTTCGCAGAGCATTGCAGCTGATTCAGACATTCATATAGTTTCTAATACTTTAGCTGTTAATTCTGGTAAAGACTGCAATATGAAAGGAGTTTTCCTGAATAGCGGTATGTCTGTCGATCAAAACGTGCATGACAGAAGCTCAGAGGAGTTATCAGACTGCAATATATCTTCATTGTCTGACTGGTCACAGCTAAATCTCTCTGAACTCAATGAAAGCCAGATGATTAATAGAGGCTTTCACAATGTAGATCCTTCTACAAATGCATTGTGTTTGAGTAACACAGGGAATACAGTATTTGTTTCAAATGAAAATGTTGGTCACCAGCAACTAGAGAACATGTTGGGAAAAGATCTGAATAAAGGATCCAGTTGCATCTCAAGTGAAGACATCAGTTCAGTAGCATGTTCAGAGCCTTGTTCTTCAGCATGTAAAATAACAGAGAATCAGTTTAATTATTGTAAAGTTGCTGAAGATTTTAAAACCATTGATAAAAGCATTAATAATTCTAAATCAGAAGCAAAATTCAGTTCTCCTAATTGTACTTGTGATAGATTTCCACTGTTGAAACTAGCTGGTGTTGAAATTCCTTGCAGAAATTGTTTACTAATTAGTGATTCATTGCAAATGCATCTATCTGCTGAGCGTAAAATTGGTTCAGATTCAGAAAATGTAGCGCTTGGATCATTTGCCTCTCGCAAGATGGAAAGAAAACAGGCAGAAGTCGATGATCTTGCAAGTGAAATATGCAAAATAAAGCCATTGGCTACTTTGAAAGATCACAAAGCTAGTTTAACGGATTCTGTAAATGATGATGACAAATCCAATCAGCCTATAGCTTCTAGAAGTACCTCACTGGTTCTGGATTCAACAAAGGTTCAAGGAGCTGGAGAAGAACATAGTTTCTTGCTTTCTACCCTAAAGGGACATTCACGGAAATTCCTATACTCTGTTCAAGATTCTTTAAAACTACATGACAAGAAGAACACCTCTTTGGGCACTGATTTACAAACTATACCAGAGGTTTTACCTTTGGCATCAAAGTTTTCATGCACATCACCAGCCAAAAAATCTGAAAACCATCAAAAGTCTGGATCAGGTACATCTTCTGATTTTTACTCTTGCTTAGATTCTAAATGGTTTCTAATTCAGATGCTCTTGTAAATTGAGATGGT
The DNA here is from genome assembly GCF_010909765.2 of Amblyraja radiata. Taxonomy (NCBI): domain Eukaryota; kingdom Metazoa; phylum Chordata; class Chondrichthyes; order Rajiformes; family Rajidae; genus Amblyraja; species Amblyraja radiata. The sequence goes on from NC_045961.1 coordinate 54,336,065, forward strand.
TGTACACTATTTGCTGTAATGAATACAATATCCTACTGTTTGATTGATGCTTTGGAAAAATAGTCAGCAGATTATATTTAAAAATTCAATATGTTTGGGGGAATTGCTGAAGGCTGCTTTGTACTCAAGATCTAAACTCTAGTTGGATTCCTGAAACCATGTAATGATACCTAGTAATTCTGAAGAAGGGCCCTGACCCAAAATGTCATCTATCTGTATTCTGCAGAGATGCTTCTGACCTGCTAAGTTACTTCAGCACGTTGTGTCATTTTAGTGAAAGCAAAGATCGACATAATCAATAGATAGCAATAAAATACAAACACAGAACACTCGGACCTAACTTAAATGAGGCCACAGTTTTAAGGATGTGGTGCAGTTTGGGCAACCGCACTACAAGAAGGGTGTGCATGCATTGGAGAGGGTGCACATGGATTTATCAGGATGTTCCCAAGGATGGGACATTTCTGTTATGATGGGAGACTAGAGAGGCTGAGTTTATTTTCCTTGGGACGGAGGGACGGATAGGATAATGAGAAACATTTTCTCACGGGTCTTCTGCTCTAAAGCAGCATATGATTTGGTCTTGCAGCTTTTGCTAAATCTTTTATCATGTTATGCGAGGCAAATTGGCTAAAGACTTGTTTATGCTGTAATTGTGATATCAGGTCCAAATGGATCACCAATTCGTCATTTATGACTGAAGATGGTAGGTAATTCAAGCCTTTGGCAGGTATTGGGCTCCAGTTCTCTTGAGATTGTTTCTGAAATAGCTTCATATTGCCAGTGTGCTTACCTGTCTCTATTCAGAACCAGATTGGACAGGATTGCAAGGCTGGGTACTGATCCATTATTTATGACCATCCTTAATTGCTGTTATATTTATGGCATTCGCGACATTCACTGTTTATTGTTTTATCAGATAAGACTTTGCTTTAAGCCACACAACATGGTGGACAGTTCCACTGAATGAAAATCAGACTTTGTTTAGTTTGATTTAGAAATAGTGTGGAAATAGGCCCTTCAGCCCACCAAGCCCGTACCAATCAGTGATCCCCATACACTAACGGTATCCTACATAGAGTCATAGAGTGATACAGTGTGGAAACAGGCCCTTCGGCCCAACTCGCCCACACCGGCCAACAATGTCCCAGCTACCCTAGCCTCCCACTTGCCTGTGCTTGGTCCATAACCCTCCAAACCTGTCCTATCCATGTACCTGTCCAACTGTTTCTTAAACTATGGGATAGTCCCAACCTCAACAACCTCCTCTGGCTTGTGCCATACACCCACCACCCTCTGTGGAAAAGGTTACTCCTCGGATTCCTATTAAATCTTTTCCCCTTCACCTTGAACCTATGTCCTCTGGTCCTCTATTCCCCTACTCTGGGTAAAAGACTCTGTGCATCTACCCAATCTATTCCTCATATGATTTTGTATACCTCTATAAGATCTCCCCTCATCCTCCTACACTCCATGGAATAGAGACACAGCCTACTTCACCTCTCCCTCACACCCTCTAGTCCTAGCAACATCCTCGTAAATCTTTACTGAACCTTTTTCCTATAACATGGTGCCCAGAACTGAACACAATATTCTAAATACACACGGGACAATTTACAATCTTTACTGAAGCCAATTAACCTGCAAATCTGTCAAACCTGCAAACATTCAATTCCCAAACTGGGAGTCGAACCCCAGCCGCCTGGGTGAAAACCAGGAATCCTAACTGCTAGGCCATATGGGAGATCTTCAAGGAGTGTGTGCTGATCATTTTTGCTTAAGTGCTTTTGTGAAGAAAAAAAATCAGCATCATTGGTGAGGATGCAATCAGGTAACTTAATTCTTCGTGTTGGTTCTTTCACCCTCTGTCGCAGACTCGGCCTGGCAGGGCTCGAAATTAGCGGTTGCCCGGGTGCCACTGACCACCTAAAGTGCCGCCGGGCAACCTAAACGGCGAGTCATTTTGCCCGGCTAGCAACTTGGTTTATACCGAAGATAGACACAAAAAACTGGAGTAACTCCGCGGGTCCGGCAGCATCTCTGGAGAAAAGGAACGTGACGTTTTGTGTCAGCGACGGCTGTGGGAAAGATGCTAAGTGTGGCGCGACGGAGGGTTGGAGCAAATGTCGGGCCCCGCACAGCAGCGGCGGCTCCATCTCCTCCTCCTCCCGCACCCCGCCCGCCCTGATAAAGGCCGCTGCTGCCACTCAGCCAATGGCACTTTCAAAACAAACCCTTGGAGGAGGGAGGTGTCGGTCAGAGGTGGAAGTGGGGGGGGGAGGTGGGACTGAGGATAGAGCAAGGATACTAGAGGAGCTTTGGGATAGAGCACGGTGATAGAGGAGGGAGACATGCCAAAACACTCTCGACAGCCCTGCACTGCAGCCAGGATCGATCCCGGTCTCCGGCGCTGCAATCGCTGCCGAACCGCCACTGGACCACCCCCACGCCCGGGGGTGGCCAGAGGCGTCAGGAGTCAGACGGACGCGGTGCCTCCAGGCCCACAGTCAGCGCAGAGAAGCAGCGATGATGCCGGTGTTGTCTGAGGAGCGCTGGCCTTCCTTCCCACCTCCTCCGCCCCTTCCTCTCTCCCTCTCTCTCCCTCTCTCTCCCTCTCTCTCCCTCTCTCTCCCTCTCCCTCTCTCTCCCTCTCCTCTCCCTCCTCTCCCTCCCTCTCCCTCCCTCTCCCTCCCTCTCCCTCCCTCTCCCTCCCTCTCCCTCCCTCTCCCTCCCTCTCCCTCCCTCTCCCTCCCTCCTCCCTCCCTCCTCCCTCCCTCCCCCCCTCCTCCCTCCCTCCCCCCCCTCCTCCCTCCCTCTCCCCTCTCCCCTCTCTCCCCCCCCCTCTCCGCCTCTCCCTCCTCCCCCCTCTCTCTCTCTCTCTCTCGTCTCCCTCTCTTCTCTCTCTCATCTCGTCTCTCTCTCTCATCTCTCTCTCTCTTCATTTCTTCTCTCTCTCTCTCTTTCTCTCTCTCTCTCTTTCTCTCTTCTCCCCCCCCCCCCCCCCCCCCGCCACTCCCCCATCAATCCTACACTGTCCTCCAATTCATCCTGTACTGACCCCCCTTCCCATCCATCCTGCACTGCTCCTCCCCTTCATCCAGCACTGCTCCCCCCCCCCCCCCCATCCATCCTGCACAGATCCCCCCCCATTCACCCACTGTCATCCCCCGCGCTCTCCCCTCACAATTTACCTACTCCAACAACATGCACTAATTCCCCTGCCTCAATCCATCCAATCCGCACCGATTGCCTTCTCAGGCCCCCCACCCCACCACCACCACCACCATCTATCCATCCTGCACTGATTCACACACCCTCCCGACCCTATTGTACTGGAAATGTCTTCAGAGCTAACATTAACTATGTTTGATAACGGAATGCAATCAAATATGTTTTAATTCCTAATGTTATTATTTGTTTTAATCCATAAAGATGGATTAATTAAATTGTGAACACGTGAAACATTAAAACCGCAGTGTTCGATTGTCACTGCTACCGGTGACACGTTATTACAGAATTTATTTTAATGGCAAATCAATGCTCTTAATATGGAGTATCAGTACTGTAGTTATTTAATGAGCAACATTCACAACTATACGTTGGATTTATCCAGGTTTTACTTCTGCAGTCATATACATCACAAATTTGGTCAGGAGATATTTCAGTTGAAATGTTAACGTTAATTCTGAAGTGGGAATGATGGAAACAGCGTTTATCAACAATTTAAAAAAAATTGGTTGCTTACAAACTGGGTATCTTCATTGCTGTTCACAACACATACATCTAATCTGAATGTCCAGTAATGTGGCGTCTTGACACCTTTAAATATATTACCAAAATAACATTTGCTGCATTTATGTCTCTTGTTAGTGTAATGTTTAACCTGTCAGATGGGTATAGTCAGTTTTAACAGCTATTACCATAAAATGCCTTTAGAAAATTCCTTGTAACCTGTATATTTAGTTGTGGAAAAATTATGTGGGAAGCGAGAGTGTTTCTGTACCAATAGCAATAACGACCCATGCTATGGCCATGTCATGATAATTTTCGGTCCTTTACAGAAAACATGCTTGCATCAATCTGTAGTGTGCATGATTAAGCATATATGTTATCAAGGTCCAGGATTTATTGACACAGGTTGATCATACGCTGAATAACCCAACAACATTTTTGTTTGGAAGTGGAAAGAAATAATAAAAATTGCATTAATTGCAATGTGCAAAAAGAGTTGAGATACTGTATTATAATTTTGCTGCATGTCATTGTAGTATATATCAGGTCTTGATTGGTGAATATGTTAGTTTGTGATTTTATTTGAAGCAGAAATAATATGTGAATGCTTCATTGAGCATAATTCCGACTGGTAACTACGCACTTCGTCCGAGCACGCGTCATGCAAGCCATCTTAAATGACCACCTAAACTGTCATTTGGCAACCTAAAAAGCTGCCAAGGTTGCCCGGATGGCAACAGGGAAAAAAAGTTAAGCGAGAGCCCTGCCTGGTTATTATATCCTTTGGGACTCTTGTCAGATTTCTACTGATCCATTTATAAGTTATCTGAGTCCAGACGCCTCCACCTACCTATCCTTGGACCATGACCCCACTGATGAGCACCAGGCCATTATCTCAAACACCATCATGGGCTTCATCACTTCCGGCTCCCTGCCCTCCCAAGCCTCCAACCTCGTCGTTCCCCAGCCCCGCATGGCCCGATTTTACCTTCTCCCTAAAATCCACAAACCTGACTGTCATGGCAGACCCATTGTTTCTGCTTGTTCTTGTCACGCCAAACTTATTTCCCACATACCTCGATTCCATCCTATCCCCCTCCCCTGGTCAAATCCCTCCCAACCTATGTCCAAGACACCTCACATGCTCTTCGTCTCCTCCATGACTTCCGTTTTCCAGGCCCCCATTCCCTCATCTTCACCATGGATGTCCAGTCACTCTACACCTCCATCCCCCACCAGGAGGGTCTTAAAGCTCTCCGTTTCTTCCTCGACCACAAAACCAACCAATCTCCGTCTACAAATACTCTCCTCCGCCTAGGACTCCGCCTGGTCCTTACCCTCAACAACTTCTCCTTTGACTCCTCCCATTTCCTCCAAATCCAAGGCGTAGCTATGGGCACGCGCATGGGCCCCAGCTTTGCCTGCCTCTTTGTAGGGTACGTTGAACAATCTTTGTTCGAGGCGTACCGTGGCTCTATCCCCAAACTCTACCTCCGCTACATTGACGACTGCATTGGTGCTACCTCCTGCACCCATGCAGAACTCACTGACTTCATCCATTTCACCACTAACTTCCATCCGACACTCAAATTCACCAGAACCATTTCCGACATCTCCCTGCCGTTTCTAGACCTAACTACCTCTATTGTAGGTAACAGACTACTGACCGCCATTTACTACAAACCCACTGACTCCCACGGCTATCTGGACTACACTTCTTTCCACCCTGCCTCCTGTAAGGACTCTATCCTCTATTCCTAATTCCTCTGTCTACGCCGCATCTGCACCCAGGATGAGGTGTTCCAAACCAGGGCATCGGAGATGTCCTCATTCTTTATGGAACGGGGGTTCCCCTCTTCGACTATAGATGAGGCTCTCACCAGGGTGTCCTCTATATCCCGCAGCTCCGCTCTCACTCCCCATTTCCCCACTCGTAACAAGGATAGAGTCCCCCTTGTCCTCACCTTCCACCTCACCAGCTGTCCCATACAACAGATAATCCTCCGACATTTTTGTAACCTCCAACGGGATCCCACCACTATTCACATCTTCCCATCTCCTCTTTCGGCTTTCCGCAGAGTCCACTCCCTCCGTTATTCCCTGGTCAATTTGTTTCTTTCCACCCAAACCACTCCCCTGGTACTTACCCTTGCAACCGCAGGAAATGCTACACTTGTCGCTTTACCTCCCCTCTTGACTCCATCCAAGGACACAAGCAGTCTTTCCAGGTGAGGCAGAGGTTCACCTGCACATCCTCCAACCTCATCTATTGCATCCGCTGCTCTAGGTGTCGGCTGCTCTACATTGGTGAGACCAAGCGTAGGCTTGCCGATCGCTTAGCCCAACACCTCCGCTCTGTTCGCACTAACCAACCTGATCTCCCGGTGGCCCAGCACTTCAACCCCTTCCCATTCCAAATCCGACCTTTCTGTCCTGGGCCGCCTCCATGGCCAAAGTGAGTCCCACCGCAAATTGGAGGAGCAGCACCTCATATTTCGCTTGGGCAGTTTACACCCCAGCGGTATGAACATTGACTTCTGCAATTTCAGGTAGTCCTTGCTTTCTGCCTCCTTCCCCTCCCCTTCCCAGCTCTCCCACAGCCTACTGTCTCCGCCTCTTCCTTTCTTCCCGCTCCCACCCCCCCCCTGAAGAAGGGTCTCGACCCGAAACGTCACCTATTCCTTTGATCCGTAGATGCTGCCTCACCCGCTGAATTTCTCCAGCATTTTTGTCTACCTTCCATTTTTCCAGCATCTGCAGTTATTTCTTACACATTTATAAGTTGTGATCATTGAAGTCCTTGACCAGAGTGTACTGTGTGCCCCAGTTACTGTTAGTATTTCTGCCAAATACAGGTTTGCATAGATTTTGTTAATCTTGTGTGCATTGAGAGTGTTTAATACTCAGTCTGTTTTTCTGTTCATTCCTTCAGTTACTTGTGGGAAAAATGAAGATAGTGCCCCGCTAGAAAGTGTTTCATGCATCGATATCTGTGTTGAAGCCAGCGACAAATGCAACATTGAAGCAAACGAAAGTCTACAAGATGGCCATCAGCTTTTTGAGAAATATGGCAAAGTACAAGACATAGCACTGCTGCAGCATCTTAAAGATGAAACTGTTGATAAACTATCACGTGCTGTTAATAATGACAGGAGTTGGGATAATTTTGTGACACCGTTGCACAGAAGACATTCTCATAACAACAAGAAACGTAGAATCTTCGCCACTGCTCGTCGCACAGTGGCTAAAAGGTTAACCATGGAATCTAAAACAGTGCCTACTAATAGTGTTGATGTACAGACTGTCGGTACAGAGGAGAGTTGTGCACCTGCAGTTAATTCCGTTCAACCAGAGAAGACCAACATTTCTGAAAGTACTCTTATACAGAATACTGGGAGATCATTTGGACTAACATCCTTAACTGATACAAATCAAAGTCCAGTCCATCATAAAGGCAGTGAAACAAAATGTGAAGACCACACACATTATCTCAGCCAACATGATAGTACTTGCACTGCACAAGTTTCTACCCAATTATCAACCAGTGTAGTAGCCTGCACTTCACTTGTAATTCAGGCAGTTTCATCTCACTCTTCCTGTGTCTCTCATGTTTTGCATAAAACAGAGCAGCATTGCCTTCATTCTGAAAACACTAAGAGAACTTTGAAGACTAAGACTAGTCTGTCTGAACTTCAACAAAAAAAAACAAATATAGAGATACTATCGATTTGTTCGAGTTCAGGGAAACGCTTAGAGGAAAGTCTTACTACGAAAAAGGGATTGTCAAATATAGATCAAAGATCTGGTTTGCATAATTTATCAGGAGATGAAAAGAGAATATTTTCTGATAATACAAATATTCACAATCATAATAGAAAAATCGCAGTGTTGGCATCCACCTTGAAGGCGAGAAAATTGAAACCTGACATTGTCAGTGATGCATTCTTGGTTTTTTCAACTGTATTGCCTGAATATAAAATAGAATATAAGGAAAATGCTTGTACAACAGTTGAAAGAACACCATGCGACTTGCCCAGCTCCATTTCATCTGGCCATGAAATGACTGGGGCAAAATCCAAATTAACAGAGAACTTACACACTGAAACAAGAGCAGACCTTTCTGCATCTGAAACCAAAACAGAATTGTTTGAGCTATCTGAAGTAATCCAACCATCACACAACATTGAACCGTACAAAGGAGAGATCACGGATAAAATAGAATTAGAATATGAGAATCCAGGAGTTGAATTAAGTTCTGTGATGATAAATGAAACTTGCACAGTTTTGGAAAACACCAAAAATCTGATATCGGAAGTTTCTGAATCTTATAAATGTGGACCTTGTGGTGGAGATTTTAAAAGTACTGAACTGTGTATAGATTTGCTTACACAAAACTCACAAGAGAAGTTACTGCAAAAATTTGAAGACAATTCAGGAGCAAATTCGGCACAGGCCCACGAATTTGTCATTTCAAAAAACATATTTGAGAATCAAAAAGGTAATTGCCCTGTCTTCTCAACGGAAGCAGAGATTAAAACAAAATATTCTGAACCCCAAATTTCCACAGAAATTGATAAACAGCCATCAGTTTGCTTTGCAAAAACGCACACTTTTGATACTTCAGAAACCGTATTTGAGAAAAAGTCGCTGAGTGAGTACACGTCTTTGACAGCTAGTCAAACCGAAGATGTGAACAAATTGTTTCGTATTTTGGAGGATACAAATAGCCAATTTGAATTTACACCGTTTGGAAAACAGCCTGCTGCCAGTGAAGTGAACAAGGATAACGACCTGCTTAACAAGCAATTATATTGCACTCTTCCTTCTGCTGTTTCGGATAAGTGGCAGGATGTCAATTTTGATGCACGGTTCGACGTTGAGTCTTCAATGATGCTGAATAGTAATCCTCGCAACTTGCAACAACTAGCAGAGTTATCAAAAATGCAGACTAATTCTGCAATCTATCTGCAGAATGCAATAGAAGTAGACCAAACCACACCAAATGAACCCATTGGTTCCCTTGGCTTTCGCAATAAAAACAAAGGAATAGCAGCATTTACAGTGCCAGATTTGTGCACAGATTCCACAGTACTTGCCTCTAACACTGTTAAAATGCATACAGATACAATGCATAATAAGGTAATTCCACCTCAGAAAGATGCAGTGAGTTTTTGTACAGCAAGTGGGAGTAAAATAAAGTTCTCTGATGAGGGTTTGCAAAGAGCTAAAAATATTTTCAAGGACATCGGCAATGATATTGATCAAATTAGTGATCATGCGCTTTCAATGAATGCTTTGAGTTACTCTGTTATTGGGTCTAAAAAGATAAGTGAACCTAAATTAAGTGATACCGAGATTTTGAAAAGCAGTGAGTCATACCTGCTGCATCCAGCTCACTTCAATTTAAACAGCAAAACTAATTTGGATAACGTTTTGCAAAATGAGAGAACAATTGTGTATAATGATAGAAAAGATGAGACCAGTGCTGTCACCATATCGGAAGAAGGTAAAGCAATATATTTATCCACTGAGCAAGATGTACAACGGTCTGATAGTGTAGATGTTGTGCAACTTGATACAATGACAACTCGAGCTGATAAAAATAACCTATATAATTCTGACTGCAGTAGTACAAAACACGATGGGAAGGTGGAATTTGGCAGCAGGATGGAAGTATCAGATGATGACTTATTGTCTAGCACTTTTGTAAGCCTAACAAAATCTTCAGAAGAAGCAATAAATGCTAAAGGGAGTAATGACACCACATGTTTCCACATTGCAAGTGGCAAAGACATCACCGTCTCCAAAAAAGACCTGAATGTATCAGCAGGCTTGCGTGAGACCAAAGATAGCTACACAGAAAATTTGCAAGATACAGGAACAGCAAGAAGTACATCTCAACAACTTGATATGCAGATGAATACTTCTGCTGCATTTGTCGTTCCAAATGGGAAAAATTCTGAATCCTGTATTGCACTTAGAAATAAAGAAGTAATTGCAATTAATTCATCCTTTGGTGCAATTGAGACTGGAATTAAAGGATTCCAAACTGCTAATGGTAAGATGGTTACTGTCTGCAAAGCTTCTCTTGATAAAGCCACAGCTCTATTTGCTGAGAAGGATCTTTCAAATGAAACAAAACATAATATTTCATCAGAATCTCTTGAACCAAATATAAGCAACACATTAATTCAGAAGGCTATAAAAAATGGAAAAATGAAACATTTGAAGAAAAACCACAGTCATGTGAATTCTAAAAATAACAGCAGGATGCATGATTCTTCCATTCAAAGTCATCGTGAGTTTGAGGAATTGAATACTGGCATAGAAATGAAAAGCTTCCAAATGGCTAGTGGTAAACAAATCAGTGTGTCAAATATGGCTTTAGATAAAGGAAGAGCTTTGTTCTTCGATGATGATTATAATGGATTTAGCTTTCAACCGAGTTTAATATCACCTGAAACATTAAAAAATGCACCTTCTGAAGATAGTACTCTAAATTACAATGCACTAGTGGCTAATCCTCCACGTAGGTTAGAAACGATTAATCAAGATAGTAGTCTTCCATCCAAACAATATTTGGCGCACTGTGCTGCAAATGGTAGCAGTATATATGTAAGTGAAGCAAACTTGAAGTACACAGAAGAGAAATTTACAGAGGATAAACCTGGAGAAAGCAATGTTTCAGTTTTGAATCCTTCCTTTGATAATAATCAAGGTAATTATGCTGATGGCGTTACTGTGACTGAGCTCCCTAAACATTTTTTAAATACTGGACCTATTGCCTTCAGCACAGCTAGTGGGAAGCCTGTTCAAGTTTCAGAAGAATCTCTAAAGAAATGCAAGCAAATGTTTTCAGATGTAGTCAGTGAGGAGGCATCGGAGATGATCATTGATAAAGATGTGAAATCCAAGGAGAAAAGACATTCTGAAAAAAACCGGCAATTGGATAGCTCGATTTCAAAGGCATCCCTTGGTTTCAACACGGCAAGTGGGAAGCCAGTTTTAGTTTCTCATGATGCTCTTCAGAAAGTTAAATGCATGCTAAAAGAATTTGAAAGCAGCCCAAAGTGTACAAGAACTACACCTTTTGAAAAAGCTCAGCCGTTACAACTATTACCCACTTCTTCTCTGTTCTCTGACACTCCTATGGGCGGTGAACAAAGCGAAGAAGGTTCAGAGTTAATTCACAGAAAATCGGGCAACAGTACAGGGAGCATTTCAAATGTGCAAAATCTTGTCCTGGTAGAATCAAGCAAAAGGAAAATAAATGAATTTGCAAGTAATAGGCCTAAAATAAATTCATCAGCATCTTGTTCAAATACTTGTATTCTCATGTCAGGATTTCAAACAGCTACGGGCAAGGAAGTGACGGTAGAAGAAAGCAGTCTAACGATGGCACGAGTACAATTGGCTTCAAATAAAACTGATAAGCTGGATCACTCTACTGAGAAATCTAATATCCTCACAGAAGCAAGAAGTAAATCAAATTGTAACGTGAGCCATGCCTCAGTGCCTATTGCCCATGCATTGAAAAATAATTATATCACAAATCCTGAAATATCAGAAAAAAAATTCGAAAAATGGACTATGAAAGATTCAAAGGCAACAGTGGACCATGATGAAGGTTTTGATTATAAGCCAAACAAAGCATTGAGATGCAGCCACGCTTTCACAGATCAAACCATTGGACCAGATTTAAGAACTGGGAAGAGACCGAGTTCAGAAGTAAAATTCACAACAGGTAAATTGTGCTCAATTTTGGTTAAATTTTTTTTTTTTCACAAGATGCAAAAAACGCATCAACTGAGACCTACATTCTCCAGCGTAAACCATGGACATGCAGTCGTGGAAAGCTTCTGAATCTGATTCAAATTAAAGATTAACATTAATTACCACTAGCCTGCAGTGTTTAAATATTTCAGAGGATTCAATGTTTCTGCTAGCTCCTGAAAAACAGAGTTCTTTGCTATTCCTTTAATATCCACTTGATTTTCTTAATATAAAAAAACTTCAAAACTATTGTCTTTTGTAACTGTAAAACTTTCAAAACTAATTGTTTATAATTGCCCTTTTGAAAATTTCTCCCTGACTTCTTCACCCCTGTTTGGGAGACTTCTTCAAACATTTGTGATGCAGAATATGATTTTTTTTGTGGGTTACTTTCAGAGTTATCTGTAATTTTTACATGTACCCAACAAACAATACTTGTATGAGTGATTTTTCTATTTAACCCATGATTATTTATTTCCAAGGGCACAGCATAAATCATTTTTTCACTCTGTTGTTTTATCAACCTGGCATCTTTCCTTTACTTCATCATGACATTACATCCTTGGCCTTCAGCTGATAGTGTGAAATTCTTTGCTCTTCTATGTTTCCCCTTTTGCTCAATTTAGAGTTTTGTTAAACGTACCTTATTCAGATTGAATTTTCACCACCGCTCACTGTTTACTTCTCATTAAAATGCTGGAAGACACTTCTTTGCTAACAAAAGATTTGGCAGAATAAAGACACAAAATACTTTGCACTTTCCAATACATAGATCAGAAGAACTAGTCATTCAATTTTACATGGTCATTTTTAATAAACTACTTTATTTTAATTCAGAAGAGCCTCCATCAAAACGACGGCTTTTATCTGAATTTGACAGAACTTTACAGAGTGACCACAAATCTACTTTCAAACCCTTAAAATGTAACCCCGAAGGTAGGCTCAGTTTTGTATAATTAGAGTCCAAAATGGCACCACTATAATTTTGGAACAATTTTAACAGTTTAATTGTTTTCTTAAAATGTCCATAAAAATGTTTCCATAAAATAAAGGGCTTACAGGGCTTAGTGTACAACTTACTTTTGGTAAAGAGTGGATATATGGACAGATGTTTAAGAAAGAACTACAGATGCTGGAAAAATCAAAGGTAGACAAAAATGCTGGAGAAACTCAGCGGATGAGGCAGCATCTATGGAGCAAAGGAATAGGTGACATTTCGGGTCGAGACCCTTCTTCAGATTGATGTGGGTGGGGAGGGGGCGGAAAGAAGAAAGGAAGAGGCGGAGAGTAGGCTGTGGGAGAGCTGGGAAGGGGAGGGGAAGGAGGGAGAAAGCAAGGACTTGAAATTGGAGAAGTCAATGTTCATACCGTTGGGGTGTAAACTACCCAAGCGAAATATGAGGTGCTGTTCCTCCAATTTGCGGTGGGACTCACTCTGGCCATGGAGGAGGCCCAGGACAGAAAGGTCGGATTCGGAATGGGAGGGGGAGTTGAAGTGCTGATTCACCAGGAGATCGGGTTCGTTAATGCGAACTGTGCAGAGGTGTTGGGCGAAGCGATCGCCAAGCCTGCGCTTGGTCTCACCAATATAGAGCAGTTGACACCTAGAGCAGCGAATGCAATAGATGAGGTTGGAGGAGGTGCAGGTGACCTCTGCCTCACCTGGAAAGACTGCTTGGGACCTTGGATGGAGTCGAGGGGAGGTAAAGCGACAAGTGTAGCATTTCCTGCGGTTGCAAGGGAAAGTACCAGGGGAGGGGGTGGTTTGGGTGGGAAGGGACGAATTGACCAGGGAGTTGCGGAGGGAGCGGTCTCTGCAGAAAGCCGAAAGGGGAAGAGATGGGAAGATGTGGCCAGTGGTGGGATCCTGTTGGAGGTGGCAAAAATGTCGGAGGATTATCTGTTGTATGTGACGGCTGGTAGGGTAGTAGGTGAGGACAAGGGGGACTCTGTCCTTGTTACGAGTGGGGGGATGGGGAGTGAGAGCGGAGCTACAGGATATAGAAGAGACCCTGGTGAGAGCCTCATCTATAGTTGAAGATGGGAACCCCCGTTTCCTAAAGAATGAAGACATCTCCGATGCCCTGGAAATGGAAGACCTCATCCTGGGTGCAGATGCGGTGCAGACGGAGGAATTGGGAGTAGGCGATAGAGTCCTTACAGGAAGCTGGGTGGGAAGAAGTGTAGTCCAGATAGCCATGGGAATCAGTGGGTTTGTAGTAGATATCGGTCAGTAGTCTGTTACCTGTGATGGAGATAGTGAGGTCAAGAAATGGTAGGGAGATGTCGGAAATGGTCTAGGTGAATTTGAGTGCCGGATGGAAGTTGGTGGTGAAATGGATGAAGTCAGTGAGTTCTATATGGGTGCAGGAGGTAGCACCAAGTTAATGTAGTCAATGTAGCGGAGGTAGTGTTATGGACAGAAGTGAGATACAGGAATAAATTGAGTTTCAGGTTGTCAAGCTAGAGTGTTGTAATGAGTGAATGAAACCTCATTCACATTTCCAGAATCGAGTTTCTTGCCCATAGCAGGGGAATTAAGAACCAGAGGACATAGGTTTAAGGTGAGGGGGGAGAGATTTAATAGGAACTGAGGGGTAACTTTTTCACACAAAGGGTAGTGGTTGTATGGAACGAGCTGCCAGAGGAGGTCGTTGAGGCAGGTACTATCGCAACATTACAGAAAATTTTAGACAGGTCCGTGGATAGGACAGGTTTAGAGGGATATGGGCCAAACGCAGGCAGGTGGGACTGCTGGAGATTGGTCGTATTGACCGGTGCAGGCAAGTTGGACTGAAGAGCCTGTTTCCATATTGTAAGATTCTGACTCTATGAAAAGACAGTGAAACATATCCATATTTGCTGCTGATTTTTTTAAAAGCGAGGTAGAGAAGCAAGCAGAAAGTTTGCAAAAAAGCTAAACATGCAAGTGGGTTGGAGGATAACAGATCAGTTATATCACTTGTAAAACACAAAGTGCTGGAGGAACCCAAACAGCATCTGTGTGAATGAACAGGTGGCCTTTTGGATCGAAACACTTCAGAAATTGTAGTAGTGGGGGGGAAAGCTGAAAAAGAGAGATGGAGGTGGGACAAAGCCTGGCAAGTGATAGGTGGCTACAGGTGAGGGGGGAGGGGGTTGAATGGCAGATGGGTGGACAAAGGCTAGAGGGGAAAAGGAGACAAAATTGTATTAGATAAGGAGAGAAGATGAGTGAAATGTAAAGTCAGAGAGACGGATAAAGATGAAAGGGGATGGGGGGGGGGGTGTAGAGGGGCCGCACAATGGGCAAAATGGGGGCACACCGGGGGAGATTGTGGAGCATACAGTGGCAGAGAATGCAGATGTCACATCAGCGCCTTTGGAGCTGGAATGAAAGCAAGTGATCCTTAATTCTGAGGGAATGGTGAGGAAGGAAAGTAAATTGGCACCATGGTTTTGAAAGGAACCAGATGAATGTAAATCCGTTTTCATTTGGATAGTTGAGAAGAGAGCTGATTTAAATGTATTCAATTATCAGAGGTTTGAATAAGTAAGTAAGTAAACTTATTGGCCAAGTATTCACATACAAGGAATTGGCCTTGCTGAAAGGTCTAAGTTAGAAAACATTGACATTTTTTAACAATTGAAGGATGGAAATTGAAGTTGTAGTTTCTTTCAGGAGCATTTTGTGACCGAAGGAAATTCATGTACAATATCCCACTGAAGCCTGTGACTTCTGCTCCATCAAAGGACAAAAGGTAATTTCAGCAGCATATTTTGGAAATGAGATTCAACTAAACATTTTCTTAAATGGGATAGAAATTGGGTTTGCAACATAACCTTGGGTTTCAGTTTACATGTTGAACTGTTCATCGTGATTTCCTTTTTTTTTCAGAAGGTTAATTGTAAGTTAATTGGCGTTGGTAAATGTAAAAATTGTCCCTAATGGGTGTAGAATAGTGTTAATGTGCTGGTCGGCGCGAACCCGGTGGGCCGAAGGGCCTGTTTCCACGCTGTATCTCTAAACTAAACTAAAACAAAATCTTCAAAGAATATAAAATAATAGTTGTAAGAAAATATTATAATTGCATTGTTTGTTACGTAAAATGCCGTATATTTTTATTTTGACAGTCTTTCAAGCAGTACTCATCAGCAAATGATTTCGCCGAATGTTACAATCCCTGTCCATGAAAATTCAGTTCGACAAGATCTATATCATCATGACATTAAGCAAACGAAAAAACAAGTGGCAGTGTTCAAACCTCCATTCCACAGTGACTCTGGTGGTCACAGGCAGCTAAAGAAAAGCAGACAGGGTACACCAAAGTCAGGAAAAACATTCTTACCTCCATTTAAAACTGATCCAAATTATAATCAAATGGAAAAGCAATTGAATACGGAGGCGGTAATTTCTCCAGTGCAAAATGAAAGTGAATATAGTACTGAAGCCAATAACCGCAGTGGACCTATCAAAGATGGTTGTCCATTGAAAGGTGATACAATAGCCGCAAGTGAAGATAAAATCCAGTCAATATCTGGTACTTCAGATGAATGTAAAGCCAGCGATGAAGGTATTAATATTGTTTACATGCTTTTAAATTGCTAACTCTTATTTTCCCTCTTTTCGTTTTGTTGGTTTAATTACATTGAGAATGTTGGTGAGTGGTCATGATCCTAGAATCAAAGTAAATGAGATGTGTTGCTTGGACATTAGCAAGATTGTTTTTAAATCTTGAAGATCGTAGGGAAGAGAAAACTAGAACTACCTGTTCTGAGCTCCAGGTAAATAAATAACATAAATTACATGTGGCCTGAATCTCGATTTCACCACAATTAGAAGGAAGAGGACTTGTATTTAAGTTGGCCTGGTAGAGTCAATTTTGCTTTACTCATGAAGAGGATGGAAATGAATGGTAAAAGTACACACTAAGTGTGGATTTTTATTTGGTATAATGCGTT
This sequence comes from Amblyraja radiata, assembly GCF_010909765.2. Lineage (NCBI taxonomy): Eukaryota > Metazoa > Chordata > Chondrichthyes > Rajiformes > Rajidae > Amblyraja > Amblyraja radiata. The sequence continues at coordinate 54,352,511 of NC_045961.1, forward strand.
TCACTAGTTGCTTCCTTACCTTTAATTACAAGACTATTAGAAACATAGAAACATAGAAATTAGGTGCAGGAGTAGGCCATTCGGCCCTTCGAGCCTGCACCGCCATTCAATATGATCATGGCTGATCATCCAAATCAGTATCCCGTACCTGCCTTCTCTCCATACCCTCTGATCCCCTTAGCCACAAGGGCCACATCTAACTCCCTCTTAAATATAGCCAATGAACTGGCCTCGACTACCCTCTGTGGCAGGGAGTTCCAGAGATTCACCACTCTCTGTGTGAAAAAAGTTCTTCTCATCTCGGTTTTAAAGGATTTCCCCCTTATCCTTAAGCTGTGACCCCTTGTCCTGGACTTCCCCAACATTGGGAGCAATCTTCCTGCATCTAGCCTGTCCAACCCCTTAAGAATTTTGTAAGTTTCTATAAGATCCCCTCTCAATCTCCTAAATTCTAGAGAGTATAAACCAAGTCTATCCAGTCTTTCTTCATAAGACAGTCCTGACATCCCAGGAATTAGTCTGGTGAACCTTCTCTGCACTCCCTCTATGGCAATAATGTCCTTCCTCAGATTTGGAGACCAAAACTGTACGCAATACTCCAGGTGTGGTCTCACCAAGACCCTGTACAACTGCAGTAGAACCTCCCTGCTCCTATACTCAAATCCTTTTGCTATGAAAGCTAACATACCATTCGCTTTCTTCACTGCCTGCTGCACCTGCATGCCCACTTTCAATGACTGGTGTACCATGACACCCAGGTCTCGCTGCATCTCCCCTTTTCCTAGTCGGCCACCATTTAGATAATAGTCTGCTTTCCTGTTTTTGCCACCAAAATGGATAACCTCACATTTATCCACATTATACTGCATCTGCCAAACATTTGCCCACTCACCCAGCCTATCCAAGTCACCTTGCAGTCTCCTAGCATCCTCCTCACAGCTAACACTGCCCCCCAGCTTAGTGTCATCCGCAAACTTGGAGATATTGCCTTCAATTCCCTCATCCAGATCATTAATATATATTGTAAATAGCTGGGGTCCCAGCACTGAGACTTGCGGTACCCCACTAGTCACTGCCTGCCATTGTGAAAAGGACCCGTTTACTCCTACTCTTTGCTTCCTGTTTGCCAGCCAGTTCTCTATCCACATCAATACTGAACCCCCAATGCCGTGTGCTTTAAGTTTGTAATCTAATCTCTTATGTGGGACCTTGTCGAAAGCCTTCTGGAAGTCCAGATACACCACATCCACTGGTTCTCCCCTATCCACGCTACTAGTTACATCCTCGAAAAATTCTATAAGATTCGTCAGACATGATTTACCTTTTGTAAATCCATGCTGACTTTGTCCAATGATTTCACCACTTTCCAAATGTGCTGCTATCCCATCTTTAATAACTGACTGACTATTATTGTATCAACAGATGGTAAAAATGCTGGAGTAACTTACTACATTTGGCTTCTGTTTACCCTTGCCTTTTAGATTTTCAGCATCTGCAGTTGTTTTGCATTTAAATTGTGCTCTATTTTAGTCACCATTAGTTTTAATTGGGTATCAAGACCAAGGGTCCTTCTGTTGTGTTTTTTTGGGAGGCATATTTGTAAGTCAAAGACTAATGCAATCATAATAAGACTTAAACAGATGGTAAAAAACACAAAAGTGCTGGAGTAACTCAGCAAGTCAAACAGCATCTCTGGAGAATATAGATAGGCGATGCTTTGGGTCGGACACAACTTCAGACTTGCAGTTGTAGAGGAGAGAAAGCTGGAAAGAGAGGTGGGAGCGGGACAAAGCCAACAAGTGAGAGGTGGATACACATGAGGATAGTTGCTGGGCAGATGGGTGGACAGAGATAAAATGGAGACAAAAGACTGTGAGATAAGGGAGAAGAGTCACCCACTGATGAGAATTATAAAAATATGCCTTTCCCTGAATCAAATAGTTTTTCCTTATTGCAGCCCTAAATGGCCGACCTCTTATTTTGAGATTGTGACTGCTATTTCCCCACTCCTCAGCCAAGGGAAATATCCTTCCTGCATCCACTCTGCAGAGCTACCTGACTTGTACCTCTTCATGTTGAGTTTTTTGTTTGTAGAATTTTCAAGGATTGTTCAAACATGGCATTTCGCAAGGAACCTGCAGGAAATGAGATTAATGAAGAAGAAAAAACAAACTATTCATCCACAACCAGGCAGCTTGTACAGATCTAAAAACTGCACTTCAAAATTCTCTCTGCATACAGCAGTTGAAGGAAAAGCTCCAAGATATTTTACAGAAGAAAAGGTACAGACTATATTTGCAGTTTGATTTTCCTTCTAAATTAAATTCAAATGCTTCAAAAAAGGCAACAATTTACAGAAAGCTTTTGAGCATCGTTTAAAATATTGTTCTTTTAACACCAAGGAATGTTAGCACTGTCCAAGCCATCAATTTAATTGAAGTACATCTGTCACTTGGTTTAGTAGCAATTTGAATTTGCATGATTTGACTCTGCTATCTTCTATGGCCAAATTCTTCAAATAGTTGTTGCTTCAAAGATTATACTGTATCCAAGTTATCACAGTAAAACTCCAATAATCTGCTGTCTGACCACTCAGAAACCCCGATGGTTCAGCATCTGTCTAACTCCAATTAACTCTCTGGCTTCACAAGAACCCCAATTTCATTGCTGCTTCTAGTCTCACAGAGTTCACTGGGAAATCTATACCTTTGTTGTACAACATCTAAAACAAACGGTATTAAAAGTGTGTTGGGGTATCAATAGGAATAACAACGTGGTAAAACCTTCTGGACCGGAACCACCAGAGTCCTGAACCTGCTGGATTAACAATGTTTTACTGTAATTTATGTGTGAGCAGTGTTTCTGGTCATTGATTTTTTTGATGAAAAACACATTAATTTACTAAATTTTTCTTACTGATGCTACACCACTTTGAACTGACAAAAATGAGGGGCTGGATCATTCTAGATGTGACCTGGTGTCTATCTGAACATTTTCTGAGTACTGACTCACCCCATCTGACGAGTATTGGGCATGGCTGGGCAGGCACCAAGCTCTGCATAGACCTCAGGCATTTTATTGATTGATTGATTGATTGAATACCTTTATTGTCATTCAGACCTTACGGTCTGAACGAAATTTCGTGCCTGCAGTCATACATACAATCATACAATAATAAACAACAATAAACACAAATTAACACCACCACAGTGTATCCTCCAAGCACCTCCTCACTGTGGTGGAGGCAAAAATCTTAGGGTTACTGTCTCTTCCCTCCTCTTCTCCCTCTGCGCTGAGGCGATTCCCCACCGGGCGATGGCACAACAGTCCCGCGGCTCACCGAACCCCGCAAACGGGCCGGTTCAAACACCGCGGCCCGGGGGTGGTCGAAGCTGCCGCCCTCCAGTCCAGCACACGCAGCCGCTGGCCCGCGGCTGAACCCCGGACTCAGGTCACCGCCTCAGAACGCCGTCCCAGCCACCGGAGCACCGTTCCAGCCCCGAGCCGGATCGCCCTCACGTGAGTACCGTTCTCCCTCGGGCTGGGCCACTCCGACGGGAGTGCCGTTCTCCCTCGGGCTGGGCCACTCCGACGGGAGTACCGCTCCTCCCTCGGGCTGGGCCACTCCGACGGGAGTGCCGTTCTCCCTCGGGCTGGGCCACTCCGACGGGAGAACGGTATCATGTCCTACACTGAGATTAATCCTTTTATGGCCTTATCTACTCCATGTTTTACAATTCAAAAACATTTATTTTCTCAGTTGTACAGTTATGGAGTCAGCAGAAGTACTCTCTGTGTACAAGCAAAAAATGCAGAGTCGTTCCAGATCAACATTCAAGAATTTTTCTCTGAGGAGCTATTAAATGCTAGCAATGGCCTGCCGCTTGCAGATGGGGGGTGTCTTATTCCAGATGACAATGGGATGGCAGGAAAATCTGAATTTTACAGGTTAGAATATATATCATGGTTGGTCATTTATTTCTGTGTTAGGAATTAAATTGTGTATATCATGATTGGTCGGCTCGAATGTAACTTCGCCTCAGGGGTTACCTGCTATATGCATTTGCACTCCAGTGTGCTGTGAAAAGCTTTTAAAATTGAAATGAACAAAATTAAAAACATTTCATTGAGAGTCAACATCTCAAGAATATATTATCAAAGACAGTAAAATACATTTCCTTTTTCACCTTCTGGTGGGATAAGGAGGGGAAAAGCAGAGGACAAAAAGATATTTGGCTTTTTGGTCAGGAAACCCTGCTATGAATTTAATGAGAACTAGACCAAGTGCAGACCCACTGGGTCTGTTCCCCCCAATGCGTGGTGGGGGGGGGGGCTGCGGCTTCACACGCACACTAACCACCCCCACACACATGGGGGGGGGGGGTAGGGGGTGAGAGGGGGGTAGGGGGAGATGGGGTGGGCGAGGGGAGACCGCTGGGTCCCGTTCCCTCAACGTGCGGTTGCGGGGGGGGGGGGGGGGGGGGGGCTGCGGCTTCACACGCACACTAACCACCTGCCATACAAACGGGGGGGGGAGTGGGAGAGGGAGGGGAGGGGGAAAGGGGGGAAGAGAGAGGGGGGAGGGGAGGAGGGGGTAAGAGAGTAGAGGGGAGAGAGGAGGGGTAGAGATGAGGAGGGGGAGTGGTGGGAAAGAGGGGAGGGGGTTGGAGGAGGGGAGAGGGAGTGGAGGAGGGAGAGATGGGGAGAGGGGGATGAGGATGGGGAGGAGAGCGGGAAGGGGGATAGGGGAAGCGGGAAGTAGAGGGGGAGGTGGGGAGAGAGGGGTGGGTGAGGGGATAGAGGGGGGTGGGGGAGGGGAAGGGGAGGAGAGAGAGAAGGGAGGGAGAGAGAGGGATATGTAAATAAGATCCATCTATTCCCCACTCCCTATCACATGCACACTAACCACCCCACACATACACGGGGGGGGGGGGGGGGGGGTTAGAGGGGGGAGGGAGAGGGGAGGGAGGGAGAGGGGGAGAAGAGAGTATAGGAGAGAAAGGAGGTGAGGAGAGGGGGAGAGAGGGGAGGTGAGATGAGAGGGGGGAGGGGGAGGAGGTGGTGGAGAGAGAGTGGAGGGGGGAGGGGGAAGAGTGGAGGGGGGGAAAGAGAATGGGGAGAGAGAGAAGGGGGAGAGAGAGAAGGGGGAGTGGGGGAAAGGCAGGGGGTGGAAGGGGAGAGAGAGATTAGAGGGAAGAAAGAGAGGTAGAGGGAAGGAGGAGGGTGAGTGAGGGGAGGGAGAGGAGAGAAAAAGGGAGGGAGAGAGGTGGAAGGGGATGAGAAGAGGAGGTGGGGGGAGGGGGAGGATAGGGGAGGGTGGAGAGGGGGAGGCGAATAAGAGGTGGAGGGGGAGTGGAGGAGGGAGGAGAGAGGGTGGTAGAAATGAGGGGGGAGGTGGAGAGAGAGAGGAGGGGGAGAGAGAAGTGGGGAGAGAGAAGGGGGAGAGGGAAATACAGGGGGTGGAAGGGAGGGTTGGAGGGAGGGGGAGAGAGAGTAGAGGGGAGAGAGAGTAGGAGAGAGAGTAGAGGGGGAGGGAGTCGCGGGGAGAGGAATGGGGAGTGAGAGGAGGGGGTGAGTGAGGGGGAGGAAGGGACGTGGAGGGGGGGAGAGAAGAGGGGGAGGTGGAGGGGAGAGAAGAGGAAGGGGAGAAGAGGGGGGGAGGATAGGAGGGCTGGAGAGGGAAGGGGTAGAGAGGGAGGGGGGTAGGACAACTTGCTCTATTTGATCTTATTTGATTGTGCACGCCAGACCACGTGAAGATTCCAATCTCCCACACCTGTCCCATTGTGATGGCATATGTAAATGAGATGCATTGTGATTGTACATCTGCGAGATGGCTCTGACTCATGCAGCAGTTTGATTTTAGTGGGATCACCTGAAGATTCCAATCTCCCATCCCTGTCCCATTGTGATGTCATATCATAGGTAAATGAGATCCATTGTGATTGGACATCTGTGAGATGGCGCTGTGACTCATGCAGCAGCTTGATTTTAAAATGTTTTGATGTTTTTTACTATAAAAGCAGGGAAATTAATAACCAAATGTTCTACAGGAATATGTAAACATTTCTCCGTTACAGCAAAGAGTGGAGGAGTAAATTCACAAACAGCTTAAACGGATTTTCCCGAAATAGAACTTGTTACAAACGAACAAACCAACGACAGTTTTAATAGTTACTAGACCAAGTACAGACCCGTTGGGTCTGTTTCCCCAACGCGCGTTTGCAGGTGGGGGGGGGGGGGTTACTGCGGCTTCACACGCACACTAACCACCCCCCTCGCACACAGGGGGGGGGAGGGTGAGAGGGGGGTAGGGGGAGACTGGGTGGGGAGGGAGGGGAGACCACTGGGTACCGTCCCCTCAACATAGTTAGGATAGGGGGGAGGATAGGGGAGAGGGAGGGAGCAGGAGGGGAGAGTGGGGAGGGAGAGTGGAGGGAAGGGGGAAGGGAGAGAGAGGAGGATGAGGATGGGGGGAGAGGAGGAGAGCGGGGAGGGTGAAGGGGGAGTCAGGGGTAGATGGAGAGAGGGGGAGTGAGGAGAGAGGGGTGAGGAGAAATTTTGGAGGAGGAGATTCACAAACGCCTCTAAAACGGATATTTGCGAATTAGAACCCGACAACAACACCAGAGTTTTAATATTTATAAGATAAGATGTCAGAGATGCAAGAAGTATTGTTGAACTGAAAACTGTCCCAAGGAAGGGAAATAACTGTTGTGGGCAACTGAATACAAAGGTTCAAAGTAAAACCATAACAAAGTAAAGAACAAGTGATGCAGAAGGAATCATAGTAAGTCCATGACTTGGTATGTGTAGATTCTTTGATGCTGTTAAGATCATCCATGGGCCTAAACAAGAATGAGGAAAATGTCATGCCAGAAAGGCAGTCAGAGCCCAATGCAAGGAACACTGAAACCATCCCATCACATTCCACAGGCCTAGCCCAACAAGAAATTAAAAAGGCCTTATACCAGCAGCAAAGTTCCTTGAGGATCAGGTATCCCTGCTGCAATTTTTTAAACTTGCTGAAGAGGAATATCTCTCCCAAATTTGCAGCTTTATCTCCCTTATCATAGAAGGGGAAAGCATGCCAGCAAATCTGAGACTCCACAATTGTCAATATTCTCAAGAAAAGAGACCTTTGATTATAGTTAGTGGAGGAGTCTCCTTGAGTAAAGATTTACCACAGACCTCAGACAGGTTTCTCAAAATTTCATTCCTAAATGGTTGACCTTCTATTCTGAAAGTAGTTCAGGATTCTCCACTAACAGGAAACGGGTTCTTAGTACACAAAGTGCTGGAGCTACTCGGAGATCAGGCAGCATCTAGAGAAGCTGTCTGACATGCTGTTACTCCAGCACTTTGTGTCCTTTTTGGTGTATTAAGCAGCATCTTTGTTTCAACATGTTCTAAGTTTCTCCTTTCAGTTTCTTGGAGGAGGTCAGCCTTGTATGCATGTTAATGTATAGAAAACCCATGTTTGATGTGCTGCATTTTATCAGTAATATGAGTGGTTGTTTTTCCAGAGCTCTTTTAGATACTCCTGGTGTAGATTCCAGCCTAATCGGTGAAGTTTGGGCCTATAACCATTATAGGTGGTTAGTATGGAAGCTTGCTGCAATGGAGGTTGCATTCCCCAAACAGTTCGGTGGCAGGTGCCTAACACCAGAAAGAATACTTCTGCAACTTAAATACAGGTGATCTATTTCATTTATTGTTTGTGCTAAAGAGGTAGTTCTTTTGATTGATTATTGGGTAATTTTGTTTTTCTCTTTAGCTGATTGTTTAAAACTCTGCTGCCTGTGTATATATCACTGATGTCATTACCTCTTTACCCATCACTCCTTTGCTAAATCCTGGATTACAAAGCCTCAGTTTTATATTTTTCATCTTTGTTTTTGATTATTACCTCCCAATTCCTGGAGTCCTCCAACGATAGAGTTATGTAGCATGGAAACAAACTCCTTGAACCACCATGTCAGTACCCATTAACCTCTAAACTAAACAACCCTGAATGTCACCTATCCATTTTCTCCAGAGATGCTGCTTAACCTACTGGGTTACTCTAGCATGTTGTGTCTATCATTGGTATAAACCAACATCTGCAGTTCCTTATTATTAACAGCACTAAAATACAATATTTTCTCCCTATTTTACATGCTCTGATTAAATATTTCAATAGTTCTACCTATATCTTCAGCTGCCGTGATATAAGGCTATGACATTTCCTTTCTCTCAGCCCTCTACTCCTTTTTATCTCACTTTTAAGATTATCTTTAAAATCTCACAACTTGATAAAACATACTGTTATCTGCTTGAATATCTTTGTGCTTTAATATCAATTTTTGTTTGGTAATGTTCCTGTGAGGTGCCTTGAGGCATTTTTCCATCTTAAATGTGCAGTATAAATGTCAATTCCTGTTGGAAGCAGTATTCTTGTCATGACTTTCCATGCTTAACGAGATTACTTCTGGAACTGATTTATGTTTCTTGTAATTCTCTGTTCAAAAAGCAGAAATATCAATTGGGAAAAGTAATTCATTGTGTCCTAAGATATTCCAAACACTTCATAACTAGTGAAATCCTTATGCTGATTTGAAAGTTCACTGTACTTTAAAATCATGTAGTTTAAGTGTTATTTTAAATGGGCACGAAGTCCTAGCAGTCTGAAACAGTTCCTCATCCTTCTCTGAAGTAAATACTGACGATTTATATTTAGTTAATCAATTGCATTCTCTGGGGGTGTTTTGTCTTTGTGATCCATGGTCCTTGGATTCACGTCTTTGTTAGTCTGGTAGTAGATTCATGATGGCCTGAGAGGTCTTAATCAAAATTTAACTTGAATGCCTGTTCCACTTCATCTCCTATCTTCACTCAGATTGAGAATCATTGAGATTTGGCACAGTTTCTGAAAATTGAGCATAATCCAAACCACAGTCATGGACACTTTATATTTTGCCACTTTTCCTCATACTACCTTATTCACAATCCTTCCAGAACCATCCATGCCCATTTTCTATCATATATTCTCATATATTTCCACTTTTGCCAGCCTGTCTGCAACATAGACATTTCCAACTTTGAAGTAAAATAGGTGGCATCAATCTAGTTATGCTCCATTTTACTTAAGTGCAACCTCTGATCATGCATTCTTTATCTCAAGTAATCTTTTGCAGGAGAGCATTTTCTTTAACCTCTTTTTTCCCCCTTATGTACAAATATGGTAAATTTGTTCTTTTAGACTAAATTTTGCTCAAACATATTTCCTTTAAAGATCTCGACCCGAAACGTCGCCTATTCCTTCGCTCCATAGATGCTGCCTCACCCTCTGAGTTTCTCCAGCATTTTTGTCTACCTTCCTTTAAGATAATATTCTTGAACATTGGCTTCAATTTTAATTTGTGAGAAAGCAATTTGAATGTGTATTTGTTTAAAATGATAGATTTTGAGTAAGTGCAAGCAAAAAGTGAAAATTATGCAAATATTTTCTAATTAACACAAATTTGTCTTTGTAGATATGATGTGGAGATTGATCAGAGTCGTCGATCTGCCTTAAAAAGAATTATGGAGCGAGATGACGTAGCAGCAAAAACACTTGTTCTTTGCATTTCTAAAATAATATCACTGGGTTCAAGATCAACCCAAAATAAGCAAAACTCCAGTGATGCATTTAAAGAACCCAAAACTCCAATTGAAAAAGGTGACATGAAAACAAAAAGTGATATGTCATTTGGAGTTATTGAAGTCACTGATGGATGGTATGGAATTAAGGCTCTTCTGGATTCTCCACTCACTGCATTATTACAAAAAAGAAGACTTGTAGTTGGTCAAAAGATTATTGTGCATGGGGCAGAATTAGTAGGCTCACAGGATCCATGTTCCCCTCTAGAAGCTCCAGAATCACTCATGATGAAGGTATGGATAAATTAATTAATAATTCTAGTGACCGGTCTAGTGACTTGATTGTATTTATGTATGGTATATCTGAGCCGTTTGGATAGCATGCAAAACAAAGCTTTTCAATGTAGAATGTAGAAACTAGGAACTGCAGATGCTGATTAATACACAAAAGGAGACACAGTGCTGGAATAACTCAGCAGGTGTACCAAGGTACAGTAAAATTATTGTTTTTTGCATAGAGGTCACTAAGATTATTGCCATACATAGGTTGAATCACCAGTAAAGTACATCATGCATAGAAACATCCCACTGTATGCAAGAGTCGTCAAAAACTGCCATGGTTTTGGTGCCATTTTCACAGTCACAGTTGCAGCTGCCATAAAGGCGCGCTGCAGCTGTCACCTCCATTTGTCTGCAACAATAAAATTGCAAAACGTATCAACAATATTGCAAAATAATCTATTGTCCCCCTTTTAGATTTCGGCCAACAGTACAAGACCTGCTCGGTGGTATACGAAGCTAGGATATCACTGCGACCCTCGACCTTTTCCATTGCCTCTATCCTCTCTTTTTGGTGAAGGTGGAATGGTTGGATGTGTTGATATAATCGTTGTAAGGACTTATCCTATACAGGTATGCAAAGTAATGCAATAAAAAATGTTCAGTTTCTTGATTTTAAATGGGGAGTTATTAAATATTTGCAAGATCATGGAACACCATCTTATACTCTTTAAATAAGTGAGTTTTTTTGTGACTCTTTAATGTTTTTTTAGTGAAATACTAGACTAAGTGGGACTCGTTGGGTCCCTGTCACACGGGAGGTCTGGTCCCCCAAGCAATATTGCATCATTCACGCATAGCCCCCAACGGTGCAGCAACAGCTCATTTCCTATAGCGCTACGATTTTTCGCCAGCTTTTTCACCGTTCTCCTGAGCTGCGATTGCACCGTTTCATTCCAATCGGTGGTCTAATGTAAAAGTTAGCGAGGTTTGAAAAATCTTAAAAACCACGCGTGCGCAGATCGATCTCCTCTCCTGCCGTTCAGCGCTGCGTCTATTGGTCTTTTCTCCTGTCGCTCTGCGGGACGATCCGCCCCTTCCTGCGCCATCACATTTTTAGTGGAGCTGAGGGAGGCTCTGGATGGCCGGCGGACGTCTCCAACCGGACACAATTTCACTTCTTATCGTACACAATTGGGTGAGTGGTGGAATATTGCGTTGGGGGAACGGGTTGCGTTGGGGGAACGGATGAGTGGTGGAATATTGCTTTGGGGGATGGGTTGCGTTGGGGGACCAGGCCTCCCGTGTGACTGGGACCCAACGGATCCCACTTGGTCTAGTCCTTGCTAAAATTGAAAAGTTAGGCTAAAACTTTTAGTGTAATGTTTTCAAGGCTTACTACATACATTTTTAATTCTGTTATAAATTTTAATTACATGTTGATTGGAATGATGGAGTGAAAAGGGATGATACAAGGGCTACAGATGCTGGAATCCGATAATGAAGCTTGAACCAGAGGAGAAAGGGGATCCAGTGGGTGAACTGTGTGGGTAGTAAGTGGATAGACCCAGGGGGAGGGGGACAAAAGGGGTTAAAGCACATGTTATAGATGGTTCGGTATTGATGTGGATAGAGAACTGGCTGGCAGACAGGAAGCAAAGAGTAGGAATAAACGGGTCCTTTTCAGAATGGCAGGCAGTGACTAGTGGGGTACTGCAAGGCTCAGTGCTGGGACCCCAGCTATTTACAACATATATTAATGATTTGGACGAGGGAATTGAATGCAACATCTCCAAGTTTGTGGATGACACGAAGCTGGGGGGCAGTGTTAGCTGTGAGGAGGATGCTAAGAGGCTGCAAGGCAGGCACGTGCAGGGAGTAATTAATCAGGGTAGGCAGTCAGTCGGCTTTAAAAAAAATAAAAATTAAACCGCGCATGCGCAGATTGTTCACTCCATAAAATAAAAAATAAAAATAAAAACAGTACCAATTCAATTTGCCCAAGGCTTCCTAGTCTCCTCTATTCTTAATTACTGAATGGTTGGTGGGTGAAGGGTGATGGCAGGTGGAGAGATGGTGGGAAAAACGGGTGTACAGGGAAAAGTTGAATCAGTTGTCATCTTATTGAATGGCAACACTTGTTCAAGGGACCAATTGGGGGGAGAGTTCCTTTCACAGCGTGTGGAGAGTCTGTGCCAGGGGTAAAGTTGCGGAGAGGGCAGGAGTGTTGAGAAGGAGAGGGTCGGGGATAATGCTAGTAACTCACTCACTCACCGCTGCCGCAGCTCTCTGGGCACGAAGCCACCGCATTGTAACCGGGGGTAGAAGCAGCTCGGGGAGTTGCGAGCGGCCGCCGGGACCTGACAGCAGAACTGACCGCCACGTCAGCGCCTTCTGCCGGCCCGCTCACCTCTGGCAGTGCTCTCCGTCTGAACACCTCTCACCTGCCGCTCGCTCATGTCAGCCGCTTCCTGCAAATCCTTAAATTCCCACAGCCGAGTAACCTCAATCGTGCTGTTGGAATTTAAGGATTTGCGGGACATGAGTGAGGCCAGCGAGCGGCAGGAGAGAGGTTTTTAGATGGAGAGCTGCCAGAGGTGAGCGGGGACCGGCAAAAGGCGCTGAGGTGGCGGCCGGTTCCGCTGTCCGGCCCAGCGGCCGCTCACAGCCACCCGAGCTGCTTCTCCCCCCTGGCCTCAATGCGGTGGCTCCGTGCAAGGAGCGTCGCAAGTGGCATTATCCCGATCCCCTCCTACACAACATTCATGCCCTCCCCGCAACTTTACCCCGGGCCAGACTCCACAAATGGTGTGAAAGGAGCTCTCCCTCCACCCCCACACCCCAGGAAAAACGGTATTTAAAAACATCACCAAGAAATGTACTTACCACATCATTGGTACATGAGCTCCATTCTTCTCTCTGTTTCCTAAGATACACTTAAAATAATGCCAATCCATATTTGAAAACCCCGCCAAGAAACTAGCGCTGCGCATGTGCAGTAGGCTGCTGTGCCGGCCCAGTGCTGCAAGGGCAGAATTTCTGCTGCCTTCAGCCCCGCTTGAAATTGACGGCTTCCAGCAGCGCTGACGGCACGTGGGCTGCACAGACCTTCAAGGGTTACAAGCGCTACGGTTGAAAGATTTGAGTATAGGAGCAGGGAGGTTCTACTGCAGTTGTACAGGGTTTTGGTGAGACCACACCTGGAGTATTGTGTTCAGTTTTGGTCTCCTAATCTGAGGAAAGGCATTCTTGCCATAGAGGGAGTACAGAGAAGGTTCACCAGACTGATTCCTGGGATGTCAGGACTTTCATATGAAGAAAGACTGGATAGACTCGGCTTGTACTCGCTAGAATTTAGAAGATTGAGGAGGGGATCTTATAGAAACGTACAAAATTCTTAAGGGGTTGGACAGGCTAGATGCAGGAAGATTGTTCCCGATGATGGGGAAGTCCAGAACAAGGGGTCACAGTTTAAGGATAAGGGGGAAGTCTTTTAGGACCGAGATGAGAAAAACGTTTTTCACACAGAGAGTGGTGAATCTCTGGGATTCTCTGCCACAGAAGGTAGTTGAGGCCAGTTCATTGGCTATATTTAAGAGGGAGTTAGATGTGGCCCTTGTGGCTAAAGGGATCAGGTGGTATGGAGAGAAGGCAGGTACAGGATATTGAGTTGGATGATCAGCCAAGATCATATTGAATGGCGGTGCAGGCTCGAAGGGCAGAATGGCCTACTCCTGCACCTATTTTCTATGTATTTCTGCAAAGTGACGTGATTTGTTTTCTTCTTCAGTGGATGGAGAAGAGTGCCAGTGGAATGCATGTGTTCAGGAATGAACGAGCGGAAGAACGAGAGGCTCACACACACTATGAGAATCAGCAAAGGAAGCTGGAGGAGGTGTATGACAAAATAAAAACTGAGCTGCTGGACCAGCGGAGAGGTAATGCAACTCTAAATGGATAAAGAAACATAGAAAGTAGGTGCAGGAGTAGGCCATTCGGCCCTTCGAACCAGCACCGCCATTACATTAAGGATGCAATTAAACACACCTGCATTAAGGAGGCAGTTAAACACACCTGAGCAATTACAAATGCCTGTGAAGCCATGCGTCTCAAACATTATGGTGCCCTGAAATGGGGGGGACTACGCATTTCGACATGGTGAAAACAAAATGTATAAAAATGGCCTTTATTAAAATCTGACAATGTGCACTTTAACCACATGTGACTTTTTTCTATTACAAATCTCAAATTGTGGAGTACAAAGGCAAATAAATAAATGATGGGTCTTTGTCCCAAACATTATGGAGGGCACTGTAAATGCTAGCATTACATTTGCCTTCCTTACTACTGATTCAACTTGCAAATTAACCTTTTGGGAATCCTGCACCAGCACTCACAAGTACCTTTGTACCTTTGATTTCTGAATTATCTCCCCATTTAGATAATAGTCTAGACCTTTATTGCTACTACCAAAATGTATGACTCCACACTATGCTACATTGTATTCCATCTGGCACTTCCAACCAACTCTCCGAACCTGTCCAAGTCCTTCAGCAGATTCCCTTCTTTGTATATAAACGTGGCCACAAAGCCTTCAATCTCCTCATCCAAATAATTTATACACATGTGAAGAGTAGTGGCCCCAGCAACGATCCCTGTGGAACTCCGCTAGTCACTGGCAGCCAGATAACTCCCCCTTTATTGCCACGCTCTGCCTTCTGCCATCCAGCCAACCTGCTATCCATGCTAGTATCTTCCCTCCGATACAACGGTTGACGCTAGTATCTATCAGGAAAAGTCTCTAGTGAGCTTGTCTCTGTGTGTATGTGTGTGCACGCGTGTGCCTGGAGGGAGCCCCGCGGTGACCGGGCACGTCCTGTCGGTCGTGGCAGCGACCTGAACAAAGCGCTACCGGCCAAGGGCTACAACGTGAGCCGCAACAACAACCATATCATCAGTCCATTCAGCGGGTGAAGAAGGACTGTCTGGTGCAGACCAACGGCATCAGCACCTAGTTTTAAGGTGAGGTGACACAAAGTGCTGGAGTAACTCAGCAGACTGAATCAGTCTGAAGAAGGGTCCTGACATCACCTATCCATGTTCTCCAGGGATGCTCCAGCACTTTGTGTTATTTTGTGTATCAACCATCATCTGCAGTTCTTTGTTTCAATTACATACAATGATAATACCTGACTTGGTTATAGAGGACCATCTGCAATAACGGACGCCATTTTCTCCCCCCACATGGTCCATAACTAGGGTTTACTGTAAATTCTAATCTGATAATGACAGGTTACATTCATTTTATACACTTGCTGTGTAGCATCCAAGATTGGCAGGTTTAAAGTGTAACAACCAAATAAGGTTATTACACAAATAAGGCATTAATTGAAAGATTTTCCATTTTTTCAGTTGACAAGAAGGAAAAAAGAGAACATAAAATGCAGCGATTAAGTGAACAACAAATCATGATGCTTCAGGATGGAAGTGAGTTGTATGAAGCTGTCCAGAATTCCTCAGATCCATTATCTATTGAGGTAAAAATCCCTGCTTGTCATCTGTTTCCATTTTATATACACAGGTAACTGCTCTCCAATTCCTGTGTCACACGTGTGAGCATTTTAATGCCAGAGTGGTAAAAAGGGTAAAACGTTACCCCTCAGATCCCTATTAAATCTTTCTCCTTCTCCGTAAAACTATGTCCTCTGGTTCTCGATTCGCCTACTCTGAGCAAGAGTTCAGTGAGTCTACCCGATCTATTCTTCTCAAGATTTTATACAGCTCAAAAAGATCACTCCTCATCCTTCTGCGCTCCAAGGAATAGTGTCCCAGCCTGCTCAACCACTCCCTGCAGCTCAGGCTCTCGAATCCTGGCAACATCCTCTCAAATCTTCTCTGTACCCTTTCCAACTTAACATCTTTCCTATAATATGGTGTCCAGAACTGAACACAATACTTTAAATGCGACCTCACCAATGTCATATAACTGAAACATGATCTCCCAACTTTTATACTCAATATGCTGACTGATGGAGGCCAATGTGCCCAAAATCCTTTTTGACCACCCTATCTACCTGTGATGCCACCTTCAAGGAACTATGTACCTGAACTCTGATATCCCTCTGCCCCACAACACTTCCCAGAGCCCTGTCATTCACTGTGTAGGTCCTGCCCATGTTAGACTTTCCAAAATTCAACACTTCAAATTTCTTTGTATTAAATTTCATCAACCATTCCTCAGCCCACCTGGACAACCGATCAAGATCCTGTTGCGATTTTTGATATCCATCTTCACTTTCTGCAATACCGTCCACTTTGTATCATCTGCAAATTTGCTAATCTGCCATGTATGTTCTCCGTTTTCCACGTATTCCGCTAGGATAGCTTACGACCCATCGGTAAGAACATTGAATTCTCTAATTTTCTTTTCCCCCCCTCTTCCCAACTGGGTGTGCACCCCTTTCTCCAATTATCCTGCATTCCCCTTCCGCTTATATCCTTTCCACTAGCTTCAACTTTCACTTCTCTCCTTATCGTGCACACTTATGTGTCCATTTTAAGCTTTGGTTAAATTTTTCCTGCTCTCTGGCCCCCCCCCCCCCCCCCCCCCCCACTACAAGCACTGATGAGGGTCTCAACCCAAAATGTCACCACTCCATGTTCTCCAGAGATGCTTCTGATCCACTGAGTTACTCCAGCACTATGTGGTTTTTTTGGTAAACCAGTCTCTGCAGCTCCTTGTGCCTATAATTCTCCACATTGACAGTTGCTGCAGCATGGTGGCTGTATTGGAACAGCTTAGGCTTGTGGCGCAGCTGGTTCTGAAGTCAGGTCTTCAGTATGACAAATACCAAAATCCCTAAATCTAATTCTATGATAGTGGTGGTCATGAGGGAAACCTGAGGTGGGTCAGTCACTGGGCACTTCTGGCTGAGTATTGGTGTGAATGTTTCAACCATGTGTGCTCAGGTGCATGGCCCTAGTGGTGGTGCTGGCTAAAAGACGGAGGGTAAAGGCCTGAGTAATAAAGGTGCATTGGGGTGGGGTAAGTGGGCAAAGAAACACCAAATCCGAAGATACAATGAGATACAATGAAGATACCAAATGTGTAAATAGAAGTAGGAAGAGAGATTGTCAGCAGTTAGTGAATTCAATGCTGCTATAATATAATAAAAATGAACTGCAGATGCTGATTTATACCAAAGATAGACACAAATGCTGGAGTAAGTCAGTGGATCAGGCAGCATCTTTGGAGAAAATGGATAGGTGATGTTTCGGGTCAGAACCCTTCTTCAAACTGATGGTTCTGACCTGAAACTTCATCTATCCTTTTTCTCCAGAGATGTTGCCTAACCCGCTGACTTACTCCAGTACTTTGTGTCTAATTCAATGCTGCTGCCTGGTTTATTTTCAGTTTCTTCGGATGGGAATAGCAAACATGAGGATCCCTATTCTTTAACTAGTCTATTGTGGCGGTCCCTGGATATTAGGCCACTCCTTGGATCATTCCCCTCGGCACTTGAGGGACAGGGACGAGGGACTGCCCACAGGCTTCTGGTTCCTGCTCAGGGGTTTTATGGGAGTTTGTCATCCCTTCGGTGGAACTCGTTGTGAGTGGATGCTCACAAACATCATTAAAGAACTTTTGAACCTGCCTTTTTCTGCCACTAAACTATTATAGATAGCAGTATATAGAGCAAAGGGGAAGATACAGAGTGCAGAATATAGCTCTCAACATGACGAAGTCCAACGTCCGCAATTGGGTAGAGGTGAATCGACGGTCTAGGCAAGCAGGTCCATGCAACTCTACTTTTATTGCCTGAGGTCTGTCTAGAATACTGTGATTTTTAATGTTATTTCTTGGAATAATAGATATATCTGATTTATTTTGTTTAAGAAGGAACTGCAGATGCTGGAAAATCTGATTACCTATCTGATTTATTTTCAGTTTTCCTCAAATGAAAATTTCAAACACGATGCCCCATATTATTTGTCATTTATCTTCAGAATTTCTTTTGATAGAACTTACGTTTTTGCCAAGCAAATCTTGAAAATAAATGACTCAAAGAATATGGGTTATCGTGTTTGGAATTTCCATCCAGAACTTGAGTTCAGATTTTAAACACCCAAAGCCTAAATTGACATTCATTGTGTTGAACCAATGTATGCTTGGTGTTTGCTCACTAATTTCTCTGTAATATTGAGAGCATTTTACAACAGGTGTGGGTTACTGTTTAGGTTTATTATTGACATGTGTACTGAAGAACAGTGAAAAACTTTGTTTTACATGCTATCAATCAATTGAGATAATGCTATACTTGGATACAATCAAGTAAAATTCAAGTACAATAGATAGAGCAAAGGGGAAGATTTAGAGTGCATAATATAGTTCTCAGCATTGTATATAGCATCAGTTCCATAGACAAAGTTCAATGTCCACAATGGGGTAAAGGTGAATTGGACCAGCAAGTAAGTGGTATATGCAGCTTTACCTTTATTGCCTGAGGCCTGTGTAGAATGCTGTATTTTTTAGCGTTATACCTTGGACTAATAGATACATATCACATTGACATTGCAGGCTTGTTTGAGTGAACAGCAGTTAAAAGTCCTGAATAATTACAGACAATTGTTGAAGGAACACGAAAAGATGCAGATTGAGGCTGAATTAAAAAAAGCATTAGAGGATGCTCAAGGTGATAACAGTTGCATAAAAAGGAACGTCAGCCCTTTGTGGAAATTATGTGTGATGGACTACAAATTCCAGGACAGCAGTGCAGGTGAATGTTCAATATGACTGTCTAAACATTTAATACATTTACGGAGAGGATAATATTCTTTAGACTTTTGAGATACAGCGAGGAAACAGGCCCTTCGGCCTGCTAAGTCCATGAAGGACAACAATCATCCTGTTCACTAATTCTATCCTAGATACTAGGAACAATTTACCAAAGCCAATTAACCTACAAACACGCACATCTTTGAAACCCACGCAGGTCACGGGGAGGACATACAAACGCCGTACAGACAGCACCCATAATTAGGATCAAACCCAGGTCTCTGGTGCTGTAAGGCAGCAAATCTACCGCTGCCCGACTGTGCCGCCTTCAATAAAATTCAGTTCAATAAAATATTACACATCCCTTGAGATAGCATCATGAATAGCTACATATTTCAATCCCAGTGAATGTCTTTTTTAAAAAAAAGCACAGAATACAGTTTTGTGTATGTGCCAACATGCTAGGTAATAGTGTCTTTGCAAATATTGTCAAGTTGTGAGTGAAGGATTGCTCCAAGGAATAGTGCAACCCTGGCTAACAGGGCACATTTTATCTCCCATCCTATATCCATGAACAGTACTTCCCTGGTAGACCCATAATATCTGCCTGCCCTCGCCCAGCCAAATGTATCAAAATGTTACATTTAAATTCTCTAATTTTAGGTAACTCCTACTCCCCTCCCTTATCCCCCCCCCAATTCATCTACACCTCTCCCTCCCCAATGTCCCACCTGAACTCGCATCTATTTCTCCCTCCCCCTATATTCCTTGTCCAGCTTCACAATTCGCAAATCTTCACTCCTTTAACTCGCATCTTCGATTTTAATCTCTGGCCTTTGTTCCTACGATCTGCCAGTTTTGCCTGTGTCTACTAACACCTGCCCCACTGTTTTGCCTTGCTTCCCTTTTCTAGCTTTCTTTCCCCCTCGCCCACCATAATCAGTCTGAAGAAGGTTCCCGGCCAAAGCGTCACCTATCCATGTTCTCCGGAGATGCTGCCTGACCCGCTGAGTTACACCAGCACTTTGTGTCCTGTCTTGGAATCTACTATTTTCCCCACACATACAGCATTAGTCCTATAGTTGTTTAGGAAAGATGAATAATTATTTTAAAGTTCTTGGAACTTATGCTTGAAATAATTAAATTTCTAAGGGCTGTTGAACAAACACTAACTGGTTTATATTTCTTTCAAATAGTCTACATGTTAAGTATCTGGCGCCCAATTGCAGAATTACATTCTCTGCTAAAGGAGGGCGGGAGATATTGGATCTGTTATCTATCTGCTACAACGTGCAAGGGGCGACATAGTCATGTTGATCTGCAGTTGACTGCTACAAAGAAAACAAGATACCAACAGTTGCAGGTAATTCACTTTCTTTTACACTTGCTTGAATGTTTTTCTGTGATTTGAACATGTTGCATGAAGAAATTCTGATGTAAATTACCTGAAAACAAGCAATGTCATTGATGATCATGTTGCGTGTCATAATGATTATAAACTTGCTTTGCAGATTAAATTCTCCGGTAATTAAACAGAGATCTGGTAGAAAGAGTTTTGATAAAACAACTACATGCTGGGTCGCAAGTACAGGTTTGCTGCACAACAAACTAAGGTTGTAATAAAAACAAAGCTCTTAATACAACCAGCACTTGTGCAGAGAGAAAGAGTTCACTAATCAGGTCAATTACCCTTGCAGAAGAACTAGAAAAATGAAAATATTTAGTCAGTGAAAGAGAGTGCTTAGAATAAACAGTATGCTGAAAATCTTAGATACAGATTGTAGCACTTTCTGGAAACCTTAAATGAAAGAAAATACTGGAAATGCACTGGAGATCACAGAGAAACATTAAGTTAACTTGGAGGATAGTACATGAGAACTTACGGCAAGGGGCAACATAGTGGCGCAGTGGTAGAGTTGCTCCCTCACAGTGCCAGGGTCCCAGGTTCGATCCTGACTACGGGTGCTATCTGTACAGAGTTTGTACGTTCTCCCTGTGATCTTGTGGGTTTTCTCCGGGTGCTCCGGTTTACTCCCAATATTCCAAAGACGTGCAGGTTTGTAGGTTAATTGACTTCTGTAAATTGCCCCTTGTGTGTAGGATGTCGAAAGTGGTGTAACATAGAAGTAGTGCACAGGTCGACTGATGGTCGACAAGAACTTTGTGGACCAAAAAGCCTGTTTCCACATTGCATCTCTAATCTAAACTATATAAAAGGGGAATCGAATATAGGAGCAAAGAGGTCCTTTTGCAGTTTTGAAGTTGTACAGAGCCCTAGTGAGACCACACCTGGAGTATTGTGTGCAGTTTTGGTCCCCTAATTTGAGGAAGGACATTCTTGCTATTGAGGGAGTGCAGCGTAGGTTTACAAGGTTAATTCCCGGGATGGCAGGACTGTCATATGCTGAGAGAATGGAGCGGCTGGGCATGTACACTCTGGAGTTTACAAGGATGAGAGGGGATCTCATTGAAACATATAAGATTGTTAAGGGTTTGGACACGCTAGAGGCAGTAAACATGTTCCCGATGTTGGGGGAGTCCAGAACCAGGGGCCACAGTTTAAGAATGAGTAAGCCATTTAGAACGGAGATGAGGAAACACTTTTTCTCACAGAGAGTGGTGAGTCTGTGGAATTCTCTGCCTCAGAGGGCGGTGGAGGCAGGTTCTCTGGATGCTTTCAAGAGAGAGCTAGATAGGGCTCTTAAAAATAGTGGAGTCAGGGGATATGGGGAGAAGGCAGGAACGGGGTACTGATTGGGGATGATCAGCCATGATCACATTGAATGGCGGTGCTGGCTCGAAGGGCCGAATGGTCTACTCCTGCACCTATTGTCTATTGTCTATTATCTATACTTCCAAATGAGAAAAGTTATTTTATTGGAAATGAATTTGTCAGTGACAGGAGCAACAACATGAGGAGCTGTTCCTTAAGCTCCGAGAGGGCTTCTTTGTAGCAGTGTAGGAAGCTGAAGATAGAGAGGCCAAAGTGGGAGTGGGATGAGAGTGCATGTCATGGGCAGCTGGAAGCCAGGGTCAGTCTTCTGCTCTGAATAGAATTCTTCTGCAAAGTGGTATTTTAGCTCATCCATAAACCTAACAGTCCTACTAGGTGAAGCACTTATTAATTTATACTTCTGATCAAGTGTATTCTAAGGTCAATGTTCGCAGTGTGATTTTCACCGTATTGGAGAAACCAAATATAGATTGTGTGACTGCTTAGACAGACAAAGAGTTGGAGTAACTCAGCAGGTCAGGCAGCATCTCTGGAGAAAAAGAATGGGTGACGTTTCTGGTCTGTACCCTTCTTCAGACTCTGAAGATAGACAGACAGTGCTAGGTAACAGCGGGTCAGGCAGCATCTCTGGACCGATGATGGACACAAAGTGCTGGAGTGACTGCTTCACAGTCTGCGGAGCTGAACAACGTTCCAGTCGCCTGTCCCTTCAATTCTCACATTAGCCATGTCTGGATTTCCAGGTATTTAGTTTAGTTTAGAAATACAGTGTGGAATCACGCCCTTCGGCCCACCGAATCCACGCTGATCAACAACCACATGTACACTAGTTCTATCCTACACACTAAGAACTATTTGCAGAAGCCAATTAACCTATAAACCTGCAAGTCTTTGGAATGTGGGAGGAAACCGGAGCACCTGAAGAAAACCCACGCAGTCACAGGGAGAAAGTACAGACAGCACCCGAAATCAGCATCGAACATGGGTCTCTGCCACAGTAAGGCAGCAACTCTACTGCTGTGCCACTGTGATGCCTTAATTACGAATAGTTAATATATAAAGACGGAAGCACAACGGTACATTAAGAAAATTACTTCTAAATGAAGGTCTAAAAGCAGGACAGGGAAATACACACAGTGGTGGGTGACTGGCAAGGCCAGCATGCCTCATCTTTATAACCTTGAGGAAGTGTTAAGCAGCCACCCTGGACTTCTGGAATAGCGATAGTAAAGGTATTTTTTACTGTATTGTCAGGGTCTTGCTCCAGCAAAGGTGTAGGAATGGCTACAGATAATTTCTGGTCAAAATGAAATGTAACATTGTGTGTGATGGGATTCCTGGGCACCTGCAAACTTGCCATTTTTTAGCAGCAGAGGTCACAGATTTAGGGAGTGCTGTTGAGGAAAACCTACCAAGATCTGTCTTCGTTGGCTATTTGGAGGCTGACAAAGACACATTTGGACGTCAGCAAGTTGTCTAATAATTGGGCTGGGATCCCTAAATGAGAAGGAGAGACTAAAATCACACATTTATTTTAGAGCCACTTTGATACAGTACTGACCGACCACTAATTCTGGTTGTGGTAAAACAGAAATTCAACAATATATTTTTCCCTCTTCCAGCCTTGTCCTAAAGTATTACAGCGACTCTACCAGCCGAGGAAAGCAGTAACATATGGCATGCTCTGTGACCCATCCTTTAGAGCTATCTGCAAAGAAGTGGACCTGGCAGGATATGTGATCTACATATTGGAGAAAGCAGGTACTCACTAAAGGGAACTAATTTACATGATGTGAAGTATGGAACTCTAAAAGGCTATTTACCTCAAAGTTATTTATTCCACAGAACAAATGATTTTCCTCTTAGCGAATATTGTAAATATTTAAGCTCCTCACCATTAAGCGTCTTTACAATTGGTTACAAGGCTAAATAAAAAGAATATACAAACTCTCAAATGAAAGTTGGCCTTTATAAATCAGAGCATTGAGTATAGAAGTTGGGATGTAATGTTAAAATTGTACAAGGCATTGGTGAGGCCAATTCTGGAGTATGGGGTACAATTTTGGTCGCCTAATTATAGGAAGGATGTCAACAAAATAGAGAGAGTACAGAGGAGATTTACTAGAATGTTGCCTGGGTTTCAGCAACTAAGTTACAGAGAGAGGTTGAACAAGTTAGGGCTTTATTCTTTGGAGCGCAGAAGGTTAAGGGGGGACTTGATAGAGGTATTTAAAATGATGAGAGGGATAGACAGAGTTGACGTGGATAAGCTTTTCCCACTGAGAGTAGGGAAGATTCAAACAAGGGGACATGACTTGAGAATTAAGGGACAGAAGTTTAGGGGTAACATGAGGGGGAACTTCTTTACTCAGAGAGTGGTGGCTGTGTGGAATGAGCTTCCAGTGAAGGTGGTGGAGGCAGGTTCGTTTTTATCAATTAAAAATAAATTGGATAGTTATATGGACGGGAAAGGAATGGAGGGTTATGGTCTGAGCGCAGGTATATGGGACTAGGGGAGAATACGTGTTCGGCACGGACTAGAAGGGTCGAGATGGCCTGTTTCCGTGCTGTAATTGTTATATGGTTTATATTATAAAGTGATCTGAACTTTTAGCTTAGACAGACACAAAGTGCTGGAGTAACTCAGCAGTTACCCACGGTTCAGACCCAAAATGCTACCAATCGTTTTTCTCCAGAGATGCTGCCTGACCTGCTGACCCGAATTCAGCAGGCCAGGTAGCATCTGTTGAGGGAATGGGCACCCAACACTTCAAGTCAAGAATCTTCATCTGGACTGAATGTAGAGGGGGAGTGGTGGGGCAAGCGCTAGCAAGCGATAGGTGAATATAGGTGAGGAGGGGTGGATTAATGGATAATGGTCAGGTGAGGGAAGGAATGTGGAAAATGCAAGAGGTTAGAAGGTGTTGAGTGAAGAATAAAAGCTGCAGATTCCAGAATTTTATAGTAAAGGAAGATGAAGAGTGGAGGTGAATAAGGCCGGGTGGTGGCAGATAGGAACAAATTTGGGCCCCATATCTGTGAGCAAATGTGAGCCCCATATCTGTGGAAGGATGTGCTGGCTCTGGAGAGGGTCCAGAGGAGGTTTACAAGAATGATTCCAGGAATGAGTGGGTTAGCATATGATGAGCGTTTGACAGCACTGGGCCTCAACTCGCTGGAATTTAGAAGGTTGAGGGGGTACCTCATTGAAACTTACAGAATAATAAAAGGCATTGAGTGGATGTGGAAAGGATGTTTCCACTGGTGGGAGAGTCTAGGACCAGAGGTCATAGCCTCAGAATTAAAGGGCATTAAACGGACAATTTCAACTTAAAATGTTGAAATGGAGTTATCAGCTAAAGGGGCTGTTCCACCGCGGCGACCCAATCTGCGAGTTTAGAAGAGTTTGCCCTCGACTCAAACTCGCAGCATGGTCGTCACGTGGTCCTAGGAGGTCCTATGAGGTCACTGGAACTCTCCTTCATGCTCGAGGAAAGTTCTCGAATACTCGCTGCCTCAGCTAGGTCGTGGAAAATTTTTCAGCATGTTGAACATTTTTCCGCGAGTAAAAATGGGTTATTTTTAACTCGTAGTACAGTGGAGTGGGGTCGCTATGTAGTTACAGGCAGTCGAGGTAGCCGTAGGCAATCTCCTTCGCTGACCGGGCATTTTAATTGGCTCATTGGAGTTTTCAGGACCAAGGAAAACCGACCGGTAGGTTAAATGCCCGCTAAACTTTATTAAACGTTGTCTGACTTCTTAAAAGTGTCTCCACTCCTTCTCCCCCCCTTCTTCTCTCCTTCTCTCCCCTTCTCTTGCCCCCCCCCCCCTCCGCGCTCTCTAAAGGACTTGCCGTACACTGTGCAGCCGTCTTTTACCTTCCTCTTCATCGCGGGTGTGAATTTCAGACAGCGCTCCCCCGCTTTCCCTGGTCCCCGCCTTTGCGTTGTGTATGTGTGTGGTCGGTTGATCCAGCTCGAGGTTTTTCAGGCGAGTGCCCTCGAGCTTGACGGTCGAAGACACTCTTCTGAACTCGCGGATTAGGTCGCTGCAGTGGGACAGCCCCTTACGTTTGCAGCCCTACATTCCATAGCCTCTTGAAAACAAGTTTCCAGATGCGTTATCTCCTCGCATCTGTGATCATTGCCTGGGAACGCAGCCTTTCCAAGGCCATTCTATGCACAAGCTTAACGTTGGCAAACACAACACAACAGCAATAGTTGGGTAGACCACCTGCCGCTAGTAGTGCAGAAACGTTGCAGACAAGGGGAGCTTATAATTGGCTCGGGGAAGGGGGCAGTGGCGCAGTCTGCTCTGATAAGAAATGCCATAAAGATTGGTGTTGGGCTCCCTTTCGGTGAGAGAACCTCAGCCTTGGACCGTGTCGCGAACTCTGATGATCTTGAACAAAACACCCTGGGGTGTGCTCTGCTGTATACAGCAAAATTATTTTTTCCATACAGATCGGTAAGAATACTGCCACACATAAGCACTATCCCCAATTAAGTACAGAATACACAGAAACAGCCCACTGAGTCCATATACAAGAGTCTCAGGTTTTGGCACCATTTTCAAAGTCCCAGCTAAAGCTGGCCATAAAGGCCCGTTGCAGCCGTTGCCTCCATCCTGATCACTGATGTCACTTGTCGATTGAATGCATAAGTCATCAAATATGTGGTTCCAGGATGGAACATTAATTAGTCTGTTTTAAACCATAGTGGGACCGTCGACTATTTATTTGGCTGATGAAGATCAGGATCTAGTAGCTATAAAAATTTGGGCCGGTTTCAAACAGCTGGCAGTGGAAGATATTATCAAGCCAGGTGCCTTAGTTGTTATGAGCAACTTGAAGTGGACGACGGAAAACTACGCTGGTATTCCGGTACTGTTAACTGGAGAACTGTCCAACTTTTCTGCAAATCCGAAGGTTGGACATCTACGGGAAAAGTACATTCAACTCAAAAGTTCCGTCCAGGTGGAGTATTTGGAAAATTACTAAATGCACTACAGAAATCTGCAATAAGTTAACGCCACAAGTAAACCTAGATACAATGCTAAACTACTTTGAACTGAAGTATTCATAAGGACAATTCAATGGGGATCCTATTCATTAGGGATAATTATCATAATTTTGCACATGGGAGATTTTGTCTCACGAATTTGATTAAGTGTTTTGAAGAAGTAACCAAGAAGGTTTATGAGGGCAAGGCCGTAGGCGTTGTCTATTTGGCCTTCAGTAAGGCCTTTGATATGGTTCCGCTTGGTAGCTTGCTCCGAAAGGTTAGGTTAGCTACGGATACAGAAATGGCTTCATGGAAGAAAGCAGACGGTGATGGTGACGAATCGTGTGCTTTGGGGATCGGTGCTGGGCCCATTGCTATTTGTGGTTTATATTAACGATTTAGATGAGTATGTGCAAGGAATGATTAGTAAATTTGCAGATGACACTAATGTAGGTGATATCGTAGACAGTGAAGAGGGTTATCAAAAATTACAGCAGGATCTTGATCAGCTGGACAAGACATAAATGGCTAATGGAGTTAATTGCAAATAAGTGCGTGCTGTTGCGTTTTGGGAAGTCCAGCCATGGCAGGACCTTCACAGTGAATGGCAGGGCCCTGGGGAGTGTTGCAGAGCAGAAGGATTTAGGAGTGCAAGTGCACAATTCCCTAAAAGTGGTGTCACAGGTAGATAGGGTGGTAAAGTAGGCTTTCGATACATTAGCCCTCATCAGTCAGGGAATTGTATTGATGTCAGGACGTTATGTTATAGTTGTACAAGACTTTGGTGAGGCCACATTTGTAGTACAGGTATTGTGTTCAGTTTTGGTCGCCCTTTATTGGAATGATGTCGTTAAGCTGGAAAGCATGCAAAGAAGATTTACAGGGATGTTGCCAGGAATCGATGGCCTATGCTAAAGGGCAGGTTAGGACTTTATTCTTTGGAGCGCAAGAGGCTAAGGGGTGATCTTATAGAGGTGCTCATCGGGCACAATGTTAGAGAAGCAATCTGCCAATTTCAAGACGGGAGGTGGGTTAGTTGGGCAGGTAGATTGGAGTACATATGGACGTGGACATAATTTTGAACTACAGTGCCCTCCATAATGGTTTGGACAAAGACCCATCATTTATATATTTGCTTCTGTACTCCACAATTTGAGATTTGTAATAGAAAAAATCACATGCGGTTAAAGTGCACATTGTCAGATTTTAATAAAGGCCATTTTTATTTCACCATGAAGAAATTACAGCAGTGTTTATACATAGTCCCCCCATTTCAGGGCACCATAGTGTTTGGGACACAGCAGTATCATGTAAATAAAAGTAGTCATGTTTAGTATTTTGTTGCATATCCTTTGCATGCAATGACTGCTTGAAGTCTGCGATTCATGGACATCACCAGTTGCTGGGTGTCTTCTCTGGTGATGCACTGCCAGGCCTGTATTGCAGCCGTCTTTAGCTTATGCTTGTTTTGGGGGCTAGTCCCCTTCAGTTTTCTCTTCAGCAAATAAAAAGTATACTCAATTGGATTCAGATCGGGTGATTGACTTGGCCACTCAAGAATTGACCATTTTTTAGCCTTGAAAAACTCCTCTGTTGCTTTAGCAGTATTGTTGGGATCAGTCTTGTTGTAGAATGAACCGCCGGCCAATGAGTTTTGCGGTATTTGTTTGAACTTGAGCAGATAGGATGTGTCTATGCACTTCAGAATTCATTATGCTACTACCATCAGCAGTTGTCTCATCAATGAAGATAAGTGAGCCAGTACCTTCAGCAGCCATACATGCTCAAGCCATAACACCCCCACCACCGCGTTTCACAGTTGAGGTGGTATGCTTTGGATCTTGGGCAGTTCCTTCTCTCCTCCATTCTTTGCTCTTGCCATCACTCTGATATGTTAATCTTTGTCTCATCTGTCCACAACTTTTTTCCAGAACTGTGGTTGCTCATTTAAGTACTTCTTGGCAAACTATAACCTGGTCATCTTATTTTTGTGGCTAATCAGTGGTTTGCATCTTGCAGTGTAACCTCTGTATTTCTGTTTATGAAGTCTTCTGTGGACAGTGGTCATTGACTATTCCACACCTGACTCCTGAAGAGTGTTTCTGATCTGTCGGACAGGTGTTTGGGGATTTTTCTTTATTATAGAGAGAATTCTTCTGTCATCAGCTGTGGAGGTCTTCCTTGGCCTGCCAGTCCCTTTGCGATTAGTAAACTCACCAGTGCTCTCTTTCTTATTAATGATGTTTCAAACAGTTGATTTTGGTAAGCCTAAGGTTTGGCTGATGTCTCTCACAGTTTTATTCTTGTTTCTCAGTCTCATAATGGCTTCTTTGACTTTCATTGGCACAACTTTGGTCGTCATGTTGAAGAACGGCAATAAAAGTTTCCAAAGATGATGGAAAGACTGGAGGAAAGACTGGGTGCTGAGAGCTCTTATACCTGCATTAAGGAGGCAATTAACACACCTGTGAAGCCGTGTCCCAAACATTATGGTGTCCTGAAATGGGGGGACTATGTATAAACACAGCTGTAATTTCTACATGGTGAAACCAAAATGTGTAAAAATACCCTTTAATAAGATCTGCCAATGTGCACTTTAACCACATGTGTTTTTTTTTCCTATTACAAATCTCAAATTGTGGAGTGCAGAGGCAAATAAATAAATGATGGGTCTTTGGCCCAAACATTATGGAGGGCACTGTATGTTGCTAAGGTGTGTTGTGTAGCTGGGTAATTGGCCAAGGATAGTTTGTGATCATAAATTTATTGCTTTAGAATTTACAGTGTTTCATCAAGGACACGGAGAAAAAGGTGAAGACTATTCTTGGAAGAAGTGGTGCTCCAAAGTTAAACAGAGACTCTGGTGACGTGCATACTCCCAACCAGAAGACACTCCTTGCTCCGGTTAGTGGCACTTTGGTTTGTATAAATGCATTCCAAGAAATATTACAAGTAGGTTTTACTTATAAAATATTTCCAGGTAAATTTCCCCAGAAAATTCTTGTAGATAGGCGATGAGTTTAAAAAAATTCTATGATTGAAAACAATATTTGAAGCAAAATAAGTTATCGGGTATGTTACTAAATATGATTTGTTTTGAAATGCTACAATCTGGAGAACTAGATTAAAATGTGTTTCCTTTCAGTTATACAAATTAGCTATTAATGCAAAAGCTACCAAATCTAATGGGGTCTCAACCCGAAACGTCACCAATCCATGTTCTCTAGTGATGCTGCCTGACCCAGAATTACTCCAGCACATTGTGTCCTTTTGTGCAAACCAGCATCTGCAGTTCCTTGTTTCTACTAATTGTTGCTTTCTTGACTACTCGTACTTTCCAAAATCTGTAGGCCTAATTTAAGTAATCAAAATTGTATTTAGAAAATCAGGGAAATTGCTGAATTGGTTTTCTCGCCATGAAGTTGGGTTCATCTTGAGAATGTCAGAGCGATATCTGGTCGACTTAAAAACAAGATACTAATCAGATTCCACCATTTCCATCCCTTTGTTTTCACTACTTATCACATCCAGCCCTGATCACGACCTCACTCTTTTCTGCCACAATGGACACATCTGTCAATCAACCCCTCCACCCACCTATTACTTATCATTTGCCAGCTCTTGGCCACCCAGTGCCCTCAACTTTTGCTACCAGCAGTCTCCCCTCCACTCCATCAGTCTGAAGAAGGGTCCCAACCTGAAATACTGTATTTATATCTGTCCCTACATTCTCCTGATGCTGTCAACACAATATAAGGCCTACGGGGCCCTGCTAAATCAATCAATAATTTATAGTGATTCTTCCATTGCACAATTAGAGACAGGATATCTACTCAAGACAAGTTGCTGTGATTTAGGCTCTGACATTTGTGGTCCAAACCCGTGCATTGCTTATTTCTCCTGTGTCCTGTTACTAGACAAAGTATGATGTGTCTTTATGTTGAAAAGATACAGCTTCCTTGATGTTTAATGCTCCATATTAGATGGGCTTATTCCTAAAACGTGAACTGTTCTTATGTGGTTACATGATTACGTGTGTTTTGGAGCTCTATTGACTTTGGTTACTGCTGACAGCTGCCAATTTTGTTCAGCTACCAGCTAGCTTTTAATTATTTTCAATGTTTTCTCTTCCATCTGTTTTGCAGTACACTCCAGCAGCCATTGGAAAGGCCAATAGTTTATATTTCTAAACTGAGCAAAATATGGAAATTAATTTTATCACAAGAATGCATAATTTATTTAATAGATATTATAAAATATTAAGTTCTAAACAGGCAAAGAAATTAAGAGGTGCACAAGAAACTAACTGGAGAATTGTTCTTATTAGGTTGTAGGATAGAAGGCAAAAGATTCTGCAAATTCTGCCAAATTACTTAACAGTAATCCTGTCATAGATTCAGTCATTGAAAATATATGAATGTTTTTTTTTTTCAATTTTGCCCTTTTGGTAGCTTGTTTCATCTAATGTTAAAAGAAAGCTACAGACACCAACTACAGAAAATGGATCCAAGTCTATGTTGTGCAGTGCAAAGATCACATCGGCCGATTCTGTTACAGAGCTCAAGAAGAAGAGGGTTAATCTTTTATCTCGAATTCCTTCTCCTGTTCCATTGCCTCAACTTTCCAATTGTATTTCACCATCTGTACGGAAAGATTTTCGACCACCCAGGAGTTGTGCCACACCACAAAGCGCTGAAGTTGTTCGAACCAGCAGTAATAACCTTGCTCAGGTATTATCTTTGAAAAAGACTGACATTGTCAAAACAGCTGATGATAATTGGGTTACAGATGAGGAACTTGCAATGATAGATACTCAAGCACTTCTTGAAGGTAAGGGAGATGGGCATGGTGAAAATGACAAAGAAAAAGTTACAGGGGCACAAATCAGTTCAAAAGACCATACCTTATTACCCAAAAATGTTAAGAATTATCTTGGGACACAGATTTCCAAAATGGTTGAAGACAACTGGGTTACAGATGAAGAACTTGCAATGATAAATACACAAGCACTTTATGAAGAATGCGCTCATGGTAAGGACAGCAGAAAGGTTGAAAAGTCCCAAGTTGTCCAAATGACAGAATTTACCTAAATGCTACAAACTGCTAATTATTTTAATAATGACCTTGGAAGCAAAGTTTCCAAAGTGGTTGAGCTTGCAAATGTCAATTGTGCAAGTTCTAGGTGTGAGTGTTGCATAAAACAAGGGAAAGGCACAAATTGTGGGTTCTAATAATCCTGCCCTTTTGAAACAAACATTTGTCTTGAAACTGAACTTGAAACAGTTAGTGCTTCACCAGATAAAAGCCCATCTGTTGGATCAAAAGAAGACAAATGTAAAGCTAATACAACGCATTCAAGTAAAGTTATCAGCCAGTCGGAAAGTGATGAAATACCAGCAAGCAATAGTAATATTGAAGTATAAGTATATAGATATTTATAACAAATGGGATTATCATTAAAAGAAAACCTAAGGAAATAATTGATGTTGTACTGTTTACATTGCACTTGGACAGACACTTGTTCAGAGGGTGATTATTTGGATATAAGTTTAATCCATGCATTGTTGCTGCTCGCAATTAATATGTTTAGAAATGTTGTAAATTGAGTTATTTGTCAATGTAAGAATGACCACGGTTAAATAAACTTAATATATATATATTCTTCATGCGTGGGAATTATGTAATTAAACATTCTTGAATTGAGTGAAACTAGTATTCAATGTCTTAATTGCAGACACATTGATCTAGAAGATCCAATTCAGAAGCGCACACTGCTTGGCCTAATGACGATCCAAGTTAGAGCTACAAGTCTATTCCAATACAGATTGGAAGGGTTTTAGTGGATTATGGGCAAAGTACAGGCATATGGGACTATTCCAGTCGGCCAAAAATGCCTTTTTTCCACACTATACAGGTCTATGACTTGAAAGGGAAGCATGATGATCCAGAAACTAAATTTGTAGCTAGTCACGGTTGGCTTAAAAGATTTAAGGTTTAAGTTTATTTTCATAATGCAAACCTTGTAACTTGAAGGATGCAAGATGATGCCAGAAATGTGGCAACTCTTGCATACTGCCTCAGTATAATCTACTATTTTTGCACTCTTGTATGTATAGTAAGATTTTACTGAATTGTATGGGGGAAAAAACAAATTTCACTGTATCTTCAATAAAGAACCATAGAAAATTGTGGCAAGGCTACCAGTGCTGATAAAGCAGCACAATTAATTTCAGATGTGTGGGAAATAAAATCATAGGTTGTTAAGACAGCATGACAAATCTTTAACATTGATGAATCATGACCTATCTGCAGAGAAAATGTCAGACTGCAAAACAATTCATCCAGACTTTGCAGACTGAAACCACGGGAATCAGAAGTGACTGAATGTGACTTAGTGGGGATTCTTCCACTAGTGTTGTTAAAATAGTTTCTCTTAAAATAGTATTTGGCAACATAATTCCACATGGTAGGTAGAATATTTAAATATTGTAAATGTCAAAGCATTGATAAAGAAAAAAAGCAACAATATTTAAATATGAAAGCCCATCATGTTCCACTTTATCGGCATCTAAATTTAAAAAAAAAAGTTTTGAAAGTGTCATCCCAAAGCTTTTGCCAATGTTAACATTAAGAGAAGCCATTAGTAATTAGGTAGAGTTGAGAAATATATCAGAGCCTGACAAATGATAGGTGAACACAGGTGAGGATAGATGGTTGGGTGGAGTTAAGTGACAAAGGCTAGAGCAAGGGTTCCCAGCCGGGGGTAAATATACCCACAGGGGGTACATTTTGCCTACCCAGAGGGTAAATTTGTTGATTCTGGATTTGTACATATTTTGTCTCATTGACTGACTGTTTGTTTCTGGTATACTGGTATCTGTTCATAAATAAGTGAAATAACATTGTTATGTGCTATTAAAGTTTCCAGGGGTAAACGGGACAAAAAAGGTTGGGAACCCCTGGGCTAGAGGTAAGAAATGAAAGGGTGGTAGATAAGGAGGGAAGAGGAATCAAATGTAAAGATAAGAGAGGGGGGGGGGGGGGGGGGTTAGGTTTATTGTCACATGTACTGAGGTACAGTGAAAGCATGCTATTCAATCAGATACCATATATAAATACAATCAAGTCAAACTCAAGTACAATAGGTAGAACAACAGGGAAGAGAGAGTGCAGAATTTAGTTCTCAGCAATGTAGCACATCAGTTCCAATGTCTACAATGGGGTAGAGGTGAATCAGACAGTACCCTAACTTATGGAAGGACCATTCAGAAGCCTGATAGCAGAGGGGAAGAAGCTGTTCCTGAATCTGTTGGTGTGCGCTTTCAAGGGATATATGTGGAAGGTGACCAAAGGGAAAATGGAGGCTTGCGGATGAGGGACAAGTGTACAGAGGAGAAAGGAGTGAGGCGATGGATGAGATAGTGGGAGAAAATGGGTAGGCACAGTGAAAAGAGATAGGGTATGTAGAACTTAAAAGTGGCAAATTCAGTGTTCCTACTGATGGGCTGCAAGCTACGCAAGTGGAATATGAAGGGCCATGGATATCCAATTTGTGTATGGCCTCACTCTGGCAATGGAGGCAGTCAAGGATAGAAAGGTTGGTATGGGAATGAGGTAAAATGGTCAGTCTTTCCCCTAGGGTAGAGTAGTCCAAAACTAGAGGACAGGTTTAAGGTGAGGGGTGAGAGATTTATAAAAGATCTGAGGGCCAATTTCTTCTCCAAGAAGGTGGTTCTTATATGGAACAGTGGATAGGTGCAAAATACAGCACAGTGATGCAGCTGGTTGAGCTGCTACCTCTCACAACATCAGAGGCCGAGGTTCAATCCTGACTGTGGGTGTTGTTTGGAATCTGCATGTTCTTCCTGTGCCTGCGTGGTTCTCCGGGTGCTCTGGTTTTCTGCCACAACCCAAAGATGTGCAGGTTTGTAGGTTAATTGGCCTGTGTAAATTACCCCTTGTCATAGAGCACAAAATGAAGCCCTTTGGCCCAGCTAGCTCCTGCTGACCAAGGTGCCCTATCTATACTCATTCTGTCTGCCCACATTTGGCCCATATCCCTTTAAATCTTTCCTATTCATGTCTTCAGACTGTAGAAGGGTTCCAACCCAAAACATCACCCATGACTCCAAGTCGTTGTCACCATATGATTTTCTAGTACTAATTTGAGAATTGCACTTAAACATTCCTGCCTTTGCAGATGGTTAATTGTTATCCTGAATTCTCAGTGTCTTCTCCCCGGAAAATATCCAGGAAATTCTCAACATCCCTGTTGCTCCATGGTGACATTTCATCACAAAATCTGCAGCATGTGTGAAATCTTCTGAAATGTAGTTGCTAAACAAAAATTGACAGATTTAAAAGAATTCTTTCCCGAACCCCGTGATATTGACATCAATTTAAGCGGAAAGGACTGCATCTTTATAACTGCAGAAAACTAAAGTTTTCAATGATATCTGAACACTATTCTAAAGAAAATGGGAGTTCGAATAAAAATAACTTACTAAGTGTCCAGCAAAAATACAAAATCAATTATTTTATTACAATTTTGCACAAAACAATATAAAACGTATTTACATACATAGTGGTAAACATTTTAAAATCAATTAAATAGGAAATTGCTTCAAAATCACCAATAGGCTTCAATGTCATTAAAACCCAAGTGGCTCACTAAAGTCCTTTATGGAATGGAAACCTGATGTAATACTAGATATGATTAACTGCCCTCTGGCCTACCACACTATTCAACTGTATGAAACTGCTACAAAACATTGCAGTAGATCAATACTATTTACCATCTGCTACTCAGGGCAATGGGAATTGGGCAATAAATGCCAGCATTACCAGTGATGCCAACACCCCCAAGAGTATATTAAAAATAATTGTAGATACAATGTACATCTACAATTGAGGAAATAAAAGTGTTTGACTTTTATATCCTTAAATTCAATTATTTAAAATAATGTTAAAAATAATTAAAAAAGACTGATTTATATAATCACAAATTATCATATGTAGCTGCAATTTACAAATATTGATACAAAAATAGCTGCTGGAATATTTGGAGTAGATGTCTGCAGTAATAGCTCCTGGTTCAAGCTTTGACCAGCAAAAGAGTTAGCAAAAATGCATTTGACAAAATCACTATTGAATAAAGTTTGTTGGTCACATTTCTAAGACCTTTAGTACAATACCCTTTTCTATGCTAAAATTTTAACATTTAAAAAAAGAAAATTTAGTTTAAAAGCAAGTTTTCTTCCATTCTGATTAAAATGCAATTATCAATCTGTAGGAATTGTCCTGGACTTGCCGAACTAGCATTATTCCACCATGTGCTAAGCTCGTCATTGTTCGCTCCTCTTCTGAAAGCAATCAGTTGGCAACTTTGCATCAGTTATGTTGGACTCTCTTCTCTGCACGCAGTACTCTGTCAATCGTGATGTTCCTCTCATACCGTTCTTTCATCCGTTCAATTCTCTCTCTTGGAACACCATGAGTATTTATTCTGCACATATTCAAAAAATGTATAAAACCACGCTATCCACTATAAACTTGAAGAGTAATGAACAAGTTCATTAATCATTATCTCAAAACTCAGATGATCGCAAAAACCAACCATATTAAATTTCCTCAATAGAAATTCAATCACCGTTGTGTTAAATTTCCTAGCTAGAAGGGTCTTGACCCGAAAAGTCACCCATTCCTTCTCTTCAGAGATGCTGTCTGTCCCGCTGAGTTACTAAACCAGCATTTTGTGTCTACCTAAGCATGTAATATCTCTACAATTCATGCAACAACAGAGGATTACTGGTTTATCACATCATCCTTCAGGTAAGATGTTAAATACTTATGAACATACAATATTTCAGTGGCGATGACATTGGGCAGCATCCTGGAGTTTGACAGATGAGATACCACCATGGAAAATTGCAAAACTTAACACAATTAATTTCATGAACACTGCCAAATCCCATGTGCTTTTATTTTTGCAAGCCAATTTCTTTTAGAACTGCAAAGGGCTTCTTAAAATTCAAATACAGCACATCCTCAGGTTTGCCCGTAGCTATTCTACCAGTTATAACTTTAAATAAACCCCAGTAGATTTATCAAACACTAATCCAATGTTTTGATTCTCCCCACATTCTCATGTATTCCTCCCACATTCTACCAATTGGGACAATTTACAATGGCCAATTAACCTACCACCCAGCATGTCTTTACGATGTGTGAGGGAACTGGGACACCAAGAGTAAACCCACAGTCACAGGGGGAGCATACAAACTCCACACAGACAGCAGCCAAGGTCAGGATTGAACCTGGGGGGGGGGGGGGTCTACCACAAGTAGCTGTGCCACTATGCTGCTAAAATAAATAAACAAATGTGGATAAATAATTTAAGAGTTTGAAGGTTTGTTTCAACTAAAAATATTAAATGAAAATGTAAACCTAAATGCAGAGAACATGATTAGGAAATTTTTAGATTATGCAAAAAGTAGCCTTATAGTTAATAGCATAAATAATTATGTGGACTTCCGGAATACATCAACAAATTAATTAAATCAGCAAAAAAAAATTAGCAAATTTAAAAGACACTTGGACAGTACATGGATAGGAAAGGTTTAGAGGGATATGGGCCAAACATAGCAGGTGGAACTAGCTAAGAATAGGCATTTTGGTCGGCATGTGCAAGTTGGGCTGAAGGTCCTGTTTCCATGCTGTATGACTTTATAAATTGAATTCAGGGACTTGCATTTAGGAAGTGCAAACAATGCAAGGGACAAATAAACAGTCCAGAATAATACACCCTGAGAAGAGTGGCCTTGGATTACATACCGATTCTTAAAGGTAGCAGGAGAGATAAGATAATTGAAAGTATAGAACAAGAGCAAGAGATTAACCAGAATGTTTGTTGGGATGGAATGTTTCAGTTATACGGAGACAGGCCGCGTTTGTTTTCGATGGAACGGAGCTGACTGCATGATGGCTTGATAACAATATATAAAATTCTGAGGAGCATAAACAAGGTAGATAGTATAAAGACTTGATTAGTACAAGTGTAAGAGGTTATGGGGAGAAGGCAGGAGAATGGGATTAGGGGGGGAGAGATAGATCAGCCATGATTGAATGGCAGAGTAGACATGATGGGCCAAATAGCCTAATTCTACTATCTTGTCTAGCAGCTTGTACCATACACACACCACCCTTCGTGTGAAAACGTTACCCCTCAGATTCCTATTAAATCTTTTCCCCTTCACCTTAAATCTATGTCCTGCGGTCCTCGATTCACATACTCAGGGCAAGAAACTCTATGCATCTACTCGATCTATTCCTATCATGATTTTGTACACCTCTATAAGATCACGCCTCATCCTCCTGCGCTCGAAGGAATAGAGACCCAGTCTACTCAACCTCATCCTATGGCCCAGAACCTCTAGTCCTGGCAACATCCTCGTAAATCTTCTCTACCCTTTTCAGCTTGACAACATTATTCCTATCATTTATTTTTAAAAGGAAACCATGGGGAGATTTAACAATGGCGCATAAAAATGATATGTCTAAAGGGATGGTTTAGGAAAGAATCATCATCCTGTGCAAAAAAAATAAAATAACCAGAGGTCACAAAAATTAGTAGGTTAAAAAATGAGAAGAACTGAGAGAAAACAAATTGTTGCTTGAATGCTGGGTGTTTGTAAGTCATCCGATAATTGCATTATTGAAGAAAAATAAATTCATGGCAAGTAATGTACCTTAAGAATCACTTGATGTGTTGTAACCTACATGGCTACCTACAGAATGATTAATCACCTTTTTTTTAAACAACTAGTTGCCATAACCTTTTCTGCGTAGATATGATGGGCCAAATAGCAGAACATTCTATGATTCTGCGACAGCATGACATAAAAGCTAAATATTAAAAAATAGTTGAGCAGGACGAAAAAATGTTGAAACGTTAATTACAACTGTTAGAACAGATAATGGGAGAATATTATAGAAATATTTGTAAATTGAAAGGGAGACAACAGGTAAAGTAGACAGCTTCAACAATCTGGAGCAAGAATCCATTGATTCAAGATTATATGCAAAAAGATTAAAACAAATAAACCATGATACATATAATTATAGGATGGTGGAATTCATTCCTAAAACTAGTGCCTATGACTAAATTAAAAAAAAAAAACCTTTTCTGGACACAATGATGCAGACCTCTTTAGAAGATATAACCAGATTTTATAGATGATGACATTAACTTTGATAACTTTATGCCCTTCCTCTGTACATTATAAAAACTTGGAATTGTCTGTGCTATTTTCATATAACACAAGTGCTATTCTGACACATGAAGTGATCAAAAGCGTTAAACCTGGTCAGTTTTCTAACATCAAATTTCCACGGTGTGTCTGGTTCTCTGAATTTCACCTCATAACCGTTCTGTTGTGCCTGTTGATGACAAAACATTAATCCTAGGTTTAAAATCTAGAGAACTAATCTAATACTGAATTTTAGTCACATTTCCACCTAAAATATGTTTTAAAAAATCAATTTGAAAATAAAATAATTTATATTTTGATTTTTTCTGTTGCATGTTATTGCTCACACTGCAATGTAATACACTTGCCAGGAAATAACCAACAAACACAGAAAAAGTAATATGCTTGAATTACACTGTCATGACTTCATACAGTTCCACGAGACCCTTATGCAATAACCAGCTATAACGTCTCAATTACAAGAGCTGAATACAGAAATAAATAACTACATCTATAAACTATTTTGCATTACCCCTCTACAGTTGAACACTTATGTTTTATTGAATTTTACTATCTTGAAAGTATTTCAGAATTTAAGTTGCTCAAAGTAGTGCCTTAACTTGTTATTGTACAAAATATCAGCACTTGTTTTAAAATGCTCCCAACCACGTCAAGTTGTGATACTAGACAAAGTTTGATTCTTATTGTTGAGGTTCTGAAAAGTGGAAGCTCCTTGTGCCAGTCAAGGTGCCAGTGGAGGTGCAGAACCTGGCTGACTGGTGCTCAGATAACATCCTGTCCCTAAACACCTCCAAGACCAAGGAGCTGATTATCAACTTCAGAAGGACACATAATGGGGAATACGCTCCAATCTAGTGTGGAGAGAGTGTCCAGGTTTAAGTTTTGGGCGCACACATTTCAGAGGACCTCACATGGTCCACCAACACCGCTGCGCTGGTCAAGAAGGCGCAGCAACGACTGTTCTTCCTGAGAACACTGAAAAAGACTGGTCTGCCCCAACAGCTGCTGACAACCTTCTACCGCTGCACCAGAGAGCATCCTAACATATGGCATCTCTGTGTGGTATCTCAGCGGAAAGGAGAGCTCTTCAGCTGGGTGTCCACAGAGCGCAGAAGATAATTGGGACACAGCTACCAGCCTTGGAGGGCATCTACAATACACGGTGCCTCAGGAAGGCCATCAGCATTCACAAAGACTCACACCCTTTCAATTGTTCGAACTTCTACCATCCGGCAGACGTTACAAGGCCTTCTATGCCCGCACCTTCAGACTTAGGAACAGCTTCATCCCCAGAGCTATAGCTGCTCTGAACCAGCCCTGCTGAGTCCCCCCCCCCCGTGAACTGTCTCCCTCGGGTGGTCACGTCGCACATCGACCCGGCACAGACCTATTTGCACTTTATACTGCTTTAACTGTTTTTTTTAATCTGGTTTTTCTGGGTGTCTAAATTTTTAGCTAATTAAGTTATTACATCGGATGGAAGCTGCATACCAAATCTCGTTGTACCTCTGCAATGACAATAAAAGATATTATTATTATTATTATTTGGACTGGGGCGGTTGTAGAACAAGCCTGGCTCATTAAAAAAAACATGATAGTTAACTAAATTGGATCCCATGGCTTAGCCAGCTATCAAAGCCATCTAAACAAAATTCTAAATGTGTTCAAAAAGAATCCAAACACTAAAAAAGTAGAATGCCTAAACAATATTGAAATATACTTAAAATAGAACTTAAATATACTCAGAAAAATTAAATATTTAAAGAAACTAAAGTAACTTACATAAAAGTTAATTAGCTCAACCCCGATCCCGAAATCTAACCTATTATGGTTAGACTTGGGAATTGGTGTGATATTACACCGACAGCTAGATTTCATGATGAAATCCAAAGTTGGAGCACATTGTCAGAAAATGTAGCAAACAACTTTGAGACTGCCACACCAAATCTATTAGTTGTGAGGGGAAAAGTCAGTTATGTAAATAATTCAAACCATCACATTAAAAAAAGTGGTCCTTACAAATTCAAGAAATAATTAAGGTTAATTGCAATAATTAAATTTTTAAGCATAACATTCCCATTACTAAAATATAACGTCAAAGATTGCTGTAAATAAGGATAAAACTGGAATTAACAAAGAGAAATAAGTCACATTTAGAGGGCACAGTTGTGCAAATCACAAACACTAAAAACATTCAGTAATAAGCACAGTATATCAGTCAACATTACATTGAAATTAATTGAAATCTGGATTGTACCATAACCACATATGGTTTCATTTCCCACGCTTGAATGTTGGTATTGTCTATAATAATTGGAGATTTCCATTGTCTCATGGCCGACTTGGCTGAAAACAGATGCATTGTACAAATGGATTAGGGATTGTATTGTAAACTTGGAGCTTTTCCAAATGTAACAATCAAAAAAGAAATCCAAGATGCCAAATTTCAGTATTCACCTCTTTCATGGTTCCATTCATGAGCTTCATCAAGTAAGTACTTCTGAAATAAATATGACCCATCTTGTCTGATGAAATAATCATCCGTACTCAAGATCACTGCACCACGAAACTGCCATTTAAGATTCCTGGTTGAACAAAAACATGGTTGGGGGGGGGGGGGGGGGGGGGGGGCAGGGAGAGGAGAGCGTAAGGAGACAGAGGGAGAGAGAGAAAGAAAGAGAAATAAATTAGAAGAATGTGCTGCATAAACCCACTTCCTTGATGGTTTGTCGTATTAGACAGACTGAGCAACGTGTCTGCTCTACTTAACATTTGAAACTGGAAATGCCGGCTTACCAGCTGTGTTCAACTTGACCATGGGCACTGGATGGGCCCAGACCTGCTGGAATGCACAATCCTATGCTACTGACAGACATCATCTCACCCGCAAGCAAGGCAGCTCATCAAAAATTGTCAACCTATCTCACTACGACGTAGTTTACAAGATTCTGTACAAATCTGCTCTGTGACAGGTGATCCAGCTGCACCACACACAGCAGGAAAATCTGTCAGCCTTCTGCTGCTTTGGGATACCACCATTCATTCACATGTCAGCCAGAGGGTGCTTACACGCCAGGTCAGCGTTGACCACGGGAAAGACTTGACAAAATATCACATACGAGTACGAGATGCATTCGGAGCCAGTATCAATACGAGTGTAGAACACCGAAGGTAGACACAAAATGCTGGAGTAACTCAGCGAGACAGGCAGCATCTCTGGAGAGAACGTTTCAGGTCGAGACCCTTCTTCTTCAGATTGAGAGCCAGTGGAGGGGGAGATTAGCGATATGGTAGGGTAAGGTATGTAAACGACAGCTCAAAGCAGACTATGATCAAGAAAATATAAAATGATTCATTGTTAGCTATGGGGAAGGTGACAAGGAGGCATACAGGACAGAGAAACTAGTCAGAACTAGGGTGGGGGTGGGATGGAGAGAGAAAGCAAGGGCTACTTGAAGTTAGAGAAGTAAACTCTACCGCTGGGTTGTAAGCTGCCCAAGCGAAATACGAGGTGCTGTTCTTCCAATTTGTGTTGGGCCTCACTCCGACAGTGGAGGAGGCCCAGGACAGAAAGGTCAGCATGGGAATGGGACCCCTAAGGTTAAAGGTCAGTGGGGAAATATTTAATAGAAACTTAAAGGGCACTTTTTTACTCAGAGAGTGGTGGGTAACGAGCTGCCCAGAGGTAGTTGAGGCAGGTACTGCAACAACATAAGACATTTAGACATGTACATGGGTAGGAAAGGTTTAGAGCGATATGGGCCAAATGGGGCATCTCGGTCAGCATGGATGAGTTTGGCCGAAGGGCCCGTTCCCGTGCTGTATATATTATTGCGCACTCCCACCATGGTTTTCCTCGTGATTGCAGCAGCCGCGGTTCCCGGTGACTCTGCGTTTGTTGGAGCCGTTAACGCCGGTCCCCCATGGCCGGAGCAGCCTCACAGGCCCCGGGTCAACATGCGGAGACAAACAAACCAACCTGGCCAGCGTGGACTTGCCCGAGCCAGGGAGCCCTCTCAGCAAGTACACACACTTGGCCTTACGCGGGCAACGTGGCCGCGCTCTCCCGCCTCGGCCGGCGCCGTGAGGCTGCAAACTCAGCTGCTGCAGGGAGAGCGCCAGGCGATCAGCCGCCATGTCCACGGCCGCCTGCCCGCCCGCCCGCCCGCCCGCGGCACGTGACCCACACACCACCTGACCCGCCCCACGTGATGGTGCCGCGCCCACGTTCCTCCACAACACGTGTCGAGCGCTGCGGCCAATGTTACACTGCGGTAGAATCACTGCGCAAATGTCACTGCTAGTCCACCGCTGTGTTCTTGAGAGAGAAGACCCAAGTGTTTTATTCCATAGCTCCCGAAACGGAACTATGAAATTCTCACTTGCAACGGATATGCAGATAGTTAGTGCCTGATTAATGCGGAAGGTTACATGGAAATAGTTTTCTTTGTCGCGGAAACTGTTTAAATCCAAGATGTTTAAGGAACTGCAGATGCTGGAAAATCGAAGGTAGACAAAAATGCTGGAGGAACTCAGCGGGTGAGGCAGCATCTATGTAGCGAAGGAAATAGGCAACGTTTCGGGTCGAGACCCTTCTTCAGTCAGTCGGATTTCGACCCGAAATGTTGCCTATTTCCTTCGCTCCATAGATGCTGCTTCACCCGCTGAGTTTCTCCAGCATTTTTGTCTACCTTAAATCCAATACATCTTTTTTTCCCTGCCTTATCAGTTTCCAAACTCTTAGAATTGACTGCCTTAGGGAACTGTACCTCGGCAGTCTGTATAATTGGCAGTCTCTTCCCATGAAAGGGTACATTTTTGCGAAGGATCCCAACCCCAAATGTCACCTAGCAATTTTCTCCAGAGCTGCTGCCTGGCACGCAGTTATTCCAGCATGTTGTATGTATCTTTGTGATAAACCAACATTTGTAGTTCCTTTGCATGACAGATTTACAAGGATGTTCCCAGGGTACGAGTGCCTTAGTGGAAACAAGGTACCAGAGATGGTAGTTGAGGTGGTGTTATTACTATATTTAAAAGACATATGGACGGTCTGAAGAAGGGTCTCGACCAGAAACGTCACCATAGATGCTGCCTCACC
Source organism: Amblyraja radiata (assembly GCF_010909765.2). Classification (NCBI taxonomy): domain Eukaryota; kingdom Metazoa; phylum Chordata; class Chondrichthyes; order Rajiformes; family Rajidae; genus Amblyraja; species Amblyraja radiata. Next base: position 54,396,294 of record NC_045961.1, read on the forward strand.
CGCTGAGTTTCTCCAGCATTTTTGTCTACCTTGGACAGTTACCAGGATAGGATTAGAGGGATATGGGCTACTTGAATAAATTGGGCATCTTGGTCAGCTTGGGCCAAAGGGTCTGCTTCCGTGCCTTACGGCGCTTTTTTCAATGCTTTTAAGATTTTAACCGCGTTGCATCTCCTTTCCTTGTCCAACTAGCCGAGTGGATAAGGGGAAGAATGGCAGTAAAGATAAAAGTAGGAAAATGAAGTTATAAAGCTGAACAATATTAAAAATATGATTTATGATTTTAAATTTCTCATCCCAGTGGACAGCAAAAATAATGCTCACTTTTCACGTCTGGAACTACTGCAACTATCTTCCAATATAAATCCACAAACACTTAAATTTATTTGTACAAAATGTATATTCCCATTTAGCAGAACATTTACAATGTTTTGAGTGAATGTTCTACTCTCATTTTAATTGACAACTCCTTAGAGAGTTAATACAATTTTTAAAACAAATTTTTGTACAAAAATGAAATCAATCTTATTATATTTCTAACATACACTTCTCTTTACATACATAAATGAATGCCAATTATGAAAGATTCTTCACCGCAATTATATCAAAATTTAAAGCCTTGTAAACTGCAATGAATGATATGGTAATGGAAAACGTCAGTAAATAACTTATGACTTCAATATAACTATTGTGGAGATGTCCACAACCATCAGGAATTCTAATTGTATCAACCCACCTGGTAACCTGAAATCTGTGTCAATGCTTTTCAGTGACAGCTCCAGTCAAAAAATATATAAATCCAAAAGCCAACTTGATTAACTTGGGAAAACCATTATGTTTCATACATCCTTTAGCATTAAAGCAGATAAAAAACTCACTGTTCTAAATATTTACAATAATTCATATTTTCACTTTCAAATGCGCAACTGCATTTATAGATACTCTCAAAATGTTCATTTTCAAATACGATAAGGGACATTTAGCTATTTTTACCAGTGGCCTTGAGGACTACAGTATCATAAAAGAGCTGAAAAGGTGAAATTTCTAGTATTTTGCTTTGATACTACTTTGGTACAAGATGAAAAGCAGGGATGACATTTCTATTAAGGGCATCTCAATATTCCTTTATACATTTTTTACTAGAATATTTAAAATGTAGGTAATAAAGATTTTCTGAAAAAAATAATAAATCATTTAAAGAGAATACACATTTATATTGCACTTTTCACAACTTCTAGGTATTCCAATGTGCAATTAGAAACTTTTTTTGAACTGTTGTCACTGTTGAAAAATGGGAACATATGAAGGCTGATTTGCAAGGTGTCATGTATAGCAACGAGTTATGTGATAAGTAAACTTTTATAATGATGTAGAATGAAGAATATTGAGCAGGCACTAAGAAAACTCCCAGATATGCAAGTTGGATATGTTACATCCACTTGAAAGGGGAGAGCAGCATTGGAGATTTGAAACAGCTTTGAATGCATTATCCTTGTAGAAAATGTGGGCAGATTTTTCAAAATGTTATCTCGATTCTAAGGGTTAAATTATGAGGAAACATTGTACAAAGTAGAGTTGTACTCCCTGAAATTTAATTCAGAGTCACTAATTTTATTCAGAATATAAATTGCTAAGTTTTTGGACATTAAGTAAATCAATGGATTTATGGAGTTAATAGTAGGAAAGTGGCACAAAGGCAATGGAATAGCCACAATCTGACTGAATGGAGGATGTACAAGGGCGAATGGTCTATTTATACACGTATTTCTTGTTTTTTTGCATTCTGTTATTCAAGCTGCTTTGGAGCTTTCAATCACATGTTTAACATGAATCTTTAAAAGGTAATCATAGATCCCAATTTTACACAAAAATTACAGCTCAAAATAAGTTACAAAAAACATTTTTGATATATGACACCTCCCATAAATAAGCCAAAAGAACTTCCAACCATTGCTACCAATCCATTGTTCAGATCAGCCTGAAGAAGGGTCTCAACACAAAACGTCACCCATTCCTTCTCTCCAAAGATGCTGCCTGTCCCGCTGAGTTACTCCAGTAGTTTGTGGCTACCAATCTATTGTTTTAACTCGAGCATTACTTTTTAAAAGCACCTGGCTTGTAGTAATAGTTGAGAAGGTTCAGCTTGATAATCTTTCTCATTGATACTATATAAGATTTAAATAATTTATCTCCCAGGTTAGACCATAGCCTTCATTTCAACCATGTTACACTATTGTTTTGACTAATCGTTTGATGGTCAAAGCAACAGTGCAAATAGTATACTGAATCCTGCAAGTATACTGTTTTCAATTGAAAACGTTCAACATCATAATGAACAGCACCTTTGCATTTCTCCATTTAGATGTGCTATCCAATTTATAAAAGTAAATTTCACAAGTTTCATGCAAAGCTAAGACAATTGAGAAATCCCACCAATAAAGGAATTTATGTTTCTTTTCTCGAAATACATGCAAATAGCCACAAACACAAAATTTCAAGGTTCACATCTGGACAAAAGGTGTGGTAAACGTGCTGACTGCTGTACAGAAGTTAAGAAAGAGCAGTTGAATGATCCAGGTTATTCAGCAGATCGTTTGTTCTGTACAATTGTAACAAATTATAGATGATATATTACCTTTTTGTGCAATTCTGCAGAAAGCAATCTAACTAGAATTAACAAGCTGGATGTATGATCCATATCCCTTATTAACAGTCTCTCCATTAAAAATAGTTTAAGGTGAATTGCTTTCATATTATATTTGTGTCACAAATTCATATATAAAACTACAAACTGTGCACAAAATAAAGTCAAACAGGATAAAAGAAAATATTTTTCTGTCTAAACCCTATATTTACACCTTGTGGCATGATGCACAGCCACAGAAAATAAATGGAGTATTGTGAAAGTAAATGGAGATATAAATCTTCCAAAAGTCAGTTTAGTATCTTTTTCCAGAGTAATCAGCATATTCCAGTATTCTAAAATGGGTGTTATTACAAGCTGTTAAAACTTTGGTTCCCCAGAAATACACATTATGGGACGAAGTGATCAACTCTCTTGTATTGAAAGGCCAACAGTTCAGGAGCATCGCTAAAACTATCTATTAGTCATGTCACTAATGGAACTTGAACCGAGCGGCCCTTCCCACTTTGGGCTAGTGTGTGGAAGTAGATTTAACATGACTTTATTCAGGTACGAAGGCTCCACTGAACTCAACACTATATCTAAAGACATTGGATGTTCAAAACGTGCCATCATTTGAAGAATCTTCTCACGTGGAACTCGATGTCTGTTCCTCCTGAAAGAAAAGAAAATGCATTAATGCGCATCTGTGCAGAGTTTACACGCTCTCTGTGTGGAACATGGATGCACACTGAAATTTGTTTAGGATGCATCTAAAAATATGACCGCGTCACAGACTGCAGCAGAATTCTAATGTCCATATCTACTCCTTTATAATTACAGTTTTCCCTAACTTCCATCATATGTGCTTATGTGCTGTGTTCTATCCTCTATTGCCATCTAAGATGCAAGACACTGGCACACACTACACAAGCACCAGCGTGGAGAATGGATTTTAAGTGTTCAACTTTAATGATTGGGTCGCTATTTATTTAATTGATGCCCTGGGTAATGCATCTCATGACTCCATCTTCTGATTAGTCTGGCACACAAGCAGAGATACTGGTAATAATTTATCCTATGTCATCAGCAAGCATTTATATCTCTAACTAGCTACACTCGGAAAGGCTCGGTAAACTTTAGTTCTTCGGTTGCTATAGCCTATATGATGATGGCACTCTCAAATGTTATTAAGGGGAAGTCAAGGATTCTGACCCAGCAAAATTTAAGTAACAGTAGTAAACTTCCAAGTTGGGAAGCTGGCAACACTCAGAATGATGAAGATGTAATTTTGGAAAACAATATTTAAAGAAATTAAAGTGCTAAGCTCCTCCTTTGGAATGATCACAAACTCTCCTGTGCTTCTGAATCAGAGATGTCCTCTGAAACGGGGTTCCCCTCTTCCATTATAGGTGAGGCTCTCACTAGGGTCTCCTCTATATACCACAGCTCCGCTCTTGCTCCTTCTCCCCCATTCGTAACAAGGACAGTCCCCTTTTCCTCACCTTCCACCCCATCACCCATCGCATACAGCATATAATCCTCCGACATTTTTGCCACCTCCAAAGGGATCCTACTACAAGCCACATCTTCCCATCTCCACCCCTTTCTGCCTTCCGCAGAGACCGTTCCCGCTCCAACTCCCTGGTCAACTCGTCCCTTCCCACCCAAACCACCCCTTCCCCAGGTACTTTCCCCTGCAACCACAGGAGATGCAACACCTGTCCCTTTACCTCCCCCTCGACTCCGTCCAAGGACCCTGACAGTCTTTTCAGGTGAGGCAGAGGTTCACTTGCACCTCCTCCAATCTCATCTACTGTATCCACTGTTGGTGTGGATTCCTGTATATCGGCGAGACCAAGCACTGGCTCGCCGATCATTTGGCTGAACACCTCCGTTCAGTCCGCCTAAACCTACCTGATCTCCCGGTTGCTCAACACTTTAACTCCCCCTCCCATTCCCACATTGAATTTTCTGTCCTGGGCCTCCTCCATTATCAGAATGAGGCCCTGTGCAAATTGGACGAACAGCACCTCATATTTCACTTGGGTAGCTTACACCCCAGTGGCATGAACATTGACTTCTTTAACTTCAAGTAGCCCTTGCTTTCCCTCTCACTCCATCCCCTCCCCCTTCACAGTTCTCTTACCAGCCCTACTGTCTCCGACTATATTTTATCTCTGTACAGCCCACTCCCCTGACATCAGTCTGAAGAAGGGTCTCGACCCGAAATGTCACCCATTCCTTTTCTCCAGAGATGCTGCCTGTCCCGCTGAGTTACTCCAGTTTTTTGTGTCTATCGGTGCTTCTGAATGTTAAATTTAGAGATACAGCGTTGAAACAGGCACCGAGTTTATGCCGACCATCGATCACCCGTACACTAGGTCTATGTTATCCTACTTTCCCCACTCACTTTTACAGAGGACAATTAACCTACAAACTGCACCTCTTAGGGACACGGTCCAGGTAGGACGCGCTAACTCCACAGACATTCAAACTCGGGTCTCTGGCACTGTGAGGCAGCAACTCTGCAGCTGTGCCACCCATATAGTTCTGCAACGTTATGCCGGAATGTTCAGCCACATTAGTTCAAGCTTGCATGTTGGTAGGCCTAAATCCTCTCAAGCATGAACTGTTCCATTATCTGAAGCATCGTACTCATTTGTGAAAATTTGTAATTTTAACTTTTTAAATTGAGGGAAGAATATGGAATAACCAGGTTGAAGAATCATAAATAATAGCCTGAGAAACATTCCTGCCCAGGGTGAAAATGGACACAAAACAATTGCAAAGATTACTGGTGAATGTGCCACTTGGTGGCAATGTTAACAATTTTTTCAGTCACTTTGCTGATAGTAATTCATTCACTCTGTGAGCAGGGCATTGTTAATTTTCTAGAGCATCAAAAAGATACAACGGTTGTGTTGAAATGGAACATTTTCACTACATAAAGAATTTGGATATTAAAAAGGCAATAGAATGAATAAACTGAGTTTATTTCTTGATGTTTCAAAGTCAAATTCACAAAAGAACATAGAATGATTTGAACCCATGCTCATGTTATAGGAGCAAAATTAAGACATCCGGCCCATCTAATCTACTCTGTATTTAATCACGGTTGATCTATCTTTCTATCTCATCACTATTTTCTGCCTTCTCCCCGAAACCTTAGACACCTTTACTAATAAAGAAACTCTTGTGTTCTTTGTATTAGCAGTCAAAGACACCAAATATGTTCTATTTCAACAGCAATTCAACATATAGCTTACGTCAGGTTTCAATTCCAAAATCAGCAATTAATCATCAATTTACAATTGTGGTTTGGCAAATATTGTATTATCTTAAAATAATTTCTGCTTCAGAAGCAGAAAGCTTTGCCATAAAAGATTAAACAATAGTAGCACAACTGAAGATACCATGGAATATGATCAAACACAACATTCACACAATAATTTTTTTAAAGCTACAATTTCAGTCATTAGGTTTCTTTCAATTAACACTTTTTATGCAACATGCAGAAATTTCCTACATGCCTATATCTAATGCTCAATACAAGCAATCAATCAAAAAAGCTCAAAATAAAATAAGGTTCTTACTTTTCTAGTTCCACAACATTAAACTTCCACCAAGTGTCTGGCTCACGAAAACTCATTCTGTAACGTCGTTTCATAGCCTGTGGATGGTAATAGTAAGGAATATCATGAGGAAGCATTTCCTAATTGATTAATTATATTTTTATTTGCAATTGTGTATAAACATTCTCTATTTTTGGAATATCATGAGTATCAATTTTGGCATTTAAACATTGAACTGATAAGCTCAATTATGACAGCATTTAACAACTAAAATCTTCAGATATTGTATAAGTACATCAATTCTAACTGTTGCACATTCATAATTTCAGCTGCACATCAGTTACAAAATGCATGCACTACAGCCAGTCATATTTTTTTTTGCATTTTAAATAGTTTCTTCGTCTTTCTATGGGTGCTAATAAAATTTCCATTAATTGATTGGATTGATTGATTGATGGAAAGATACAGCAAGGAAACAGGCCCTTTGGCCCACCAAGTCCACACTGACCATGCTCTCACTAGTTCTGATTTCACATCTACTCCCGACTTGGTACAATTTACAAAGGCCAATTAACCAACATACGCATACAGCTGGCAAATGACTACAATCACTACTTACGAAATAATCTCTTGAGTATACACCTTACCATTTCTGCATATGGCTTCATTTCCCATGCTTGGATATTTGTATTATCTATTATTATAGGTGACCTGCCTTCATCCATACACCTATTAGCTATTAACAAAAGAGAATATAGATTAAATTCAGCTTTGTGCCACTAACAGTTAATCTAAATGAAAAATGCAGTTGTATTTCTAGTCATGTAAAGCACAACGCTCCAAAAATTAAATTACTTGATTTTTTACAAATTTCTCAACACAGTATCTGAGTATTTCAATGACCTTGGACACAACCTCCAACAATATTGCACTTATATCTTTAATGTACGACTCACCCACTTGCAAATCCCAAGTCTGTTCGGCACTATACATTATTCTGATTTATTAATATATTTATTAATTTGCTTAACAACTTTAATATTACATAAATAATGTTTATTTCTTCACACTGATAGTGAAAGGACAACTATCCTTCCACAGTTACAGTATTCTGGCACATCACAAATTAAAACTTTGAAGAGGCTCTCATGTATCCACCGTGAATCATTTCAACTATCACACTTCCACTTTGAGGCAGATTTCTGGACCTGCCATGAAGATAATTTTCTGCTGTATTTCTCAATCAGTTTTGGTGTGCGCATTCTGCACAATACCTATTATGTCAGCTTTTATTGAGGTTTGCTGCTGAGGTTGTAATATGCGTTGATTTCTCAGCTATTTATTCTGTTTTTGTTTGTTTTTTGTGTGTAAAGAGGTTGCTTCATTCACTGCTTTAAGTAACAAAATAACATTTCTTAGAATAGAGATGGCAGATCAACATGGTAAATACTTTGCTCTGCAATTATATCAAACTAGAATTGTGAAATATTACAATTACAACCTCAATATTAAAGTTGATTCATTCTATAAATTTGCAATGTATGCACAACAAAAGCAACACGTAGATCATATTGGCAACTCATAGCAACTCAGAACATTTGTTCAAAGTGGAGAGACAGCAGATCAAAATTACGTAAACAAGCTGAATGTTTTTACTTCTAGACAAAAATGTTGTCCCATAAATATATCTGAAAATGCCACATCATAACATTAAATGTATAGGCTGAGAATTTGCTGGAAAAGCAATAAACATAGAAAAATACAGCACAGGAGCAATGTTTGTGCTGATGTTAAAATGGTACAAGCATTATGAGTGATTTAGTCAATTATTACAGTAAAAGCAGGATGTCAAATTATGAAGTGCCATAGAAAACTGGAATGTAGATCACAAAAATTTAGAACTTTTGCCAATTTTGTAACAAGTTTCAAGGAAGTAATGCATTTCCACTGTTGTATGAACCTACTGTAGAAATATGGCTTAATGACCCAATTAACACCGAACAACCTTGAAAGTTTCAAAATATAAATAGCTGAAATTGTAGTTAATATCTGAAGGTAGTAATAACTTGTTTCTAAAAGTTTAAAACATATATTTCTTAATCTTTCTTTTGGCCTCTTTGCAGTCTTCCTTTATGTAATTTGGTTCCATTTCTTTCTGCGTCCTTTGTCATTCATATTATAATTCAAATAGGTCTTACTGAATGCCCTATTGATACCACTAAAAATCTTTCCAGCAATCTCCACAGCAAAACTTATTTTTGAGCAAATGGATGAGAAAAGGATAAGAGATGCTGCATGGCACCACATATCCTGCCCCAGCAAATTCTGAGCCATCAAGTGAAAGAGGATAGTTTTGTCATTTCTCTTCAACAAGCCACTTTTATTTTACAATGCCCTCCATAATGTTTATTTATTTGCCTCTGTACTCCACAATTTGAGATTTGTAATTAAAAAAAATAACATGTGGTTAAAGTGCACAATGTAAGATTTTATTAAAGGGCATTCTTTTACATTTTGGTTTTACCCTGTAAGACTTACAGCTGTGTTTATACATAGCCCCCCCCCCCCCATTTCAGGCCACATAATGTTTGGGACACATGGCTTAACAGGCATTTGTAATTGCTCAGGTGTGTTTAATTGCCTCCTTAATGCAGGTATAAGAGAGCTCTCAAAACATAGTCTTTCCATCACCTTTGGAAACTTTTATTGCTGTTTATCAACATGAGAACCAATGTTGTGCCAATGAAAGTCAAATAAGCCATTATGGGACTGAGAAACAAGAATAAAACTGTTAGAGACATCAGCCAAACCTTAGGCTTACCAAACTTAACTGTTTGGAACATCATTAAAAGCAAGAGAGCACTGGTGAGTTTACTAATCTCAAAGGGACGGACAGGCCAAGAAAGACCTCCACAGCTAATGACAGAAGAATGCTCTCTATAATAAAGAAAAATCCCCAAACACTTGTCCGATAGATCAGAACACTCTTCAGGAGTCAGGTGTGGATTTGTCAATGACCACTGTCCGCAGAAGACATCATGAACAGAAATACAGAAATTCATTATAATCTTCATTGATGGCCTTCATTAAAATCTGACAATGTGCACTTTAACTACATTTTTTTCTATTACAAATCTCAAATTGTGGAGTACAGAGGCAAATTAATAAATGATGGGTCTTTGTCCCAAACATTAAGGAGCGCACTGTATATAACCTCAAAACCAATTTCTTCAAAGACGTCAATATCCATTTCTTGGTTCACTCACCAGAAGGTATAACTGATCAATACAGGAAGGTAGCCGTCCCTCACCAAAGGTTTTTTTTCCCCTTGAGATGATCCAGCTAACAATCCCTTCAGGGTAATCTTAAATGCAGTTTTTAAATGCATATTATAATTCAAATCTGTGAAAATAGAACTCAAATAATCTTGTTTTGCAAATACTGGACTTGTGCAGTATTTATAAATTAACTTTGCCACCCAAAATCACTTAGAAGCTCAATCACAGGTGAGAAATAAATTTGTCTTTACATCAGATTGCTTTTTATATTAAAAATATTGCATTCAATGAGTAAATAGACAAAATCCTTTCATTGAATGTTAGATAGTTATAAAACAGAGTTCTCTTACATCAGTTATAAAAGGCACAAATTTAGAGGAATACATATTCTACATTCCTCCAGCCCAATATTTGTTTGGAATACAAACTGCAGCTGAACCAAGAACGAATAGAGAATCTGAAATAAAATAGTAATCACTTCTACTGCAGCCACAAATCCAAGGGAAATTATCACCACACGAGCAATGCTCAACACATGTTAAAGTTAAATGCTTAAAGTTTACACAATATCCATCTGTGATAGATATATATAGGTGAAACTTTGCACTATTCGGCAACTAATCCATATAGCAAATTATATAACTTTTTTTTTGTCATAAAAATATTGTATAGAAACCCTTTGGCCCAATGAGTCCCTGTCGACCATCAATCATCCATTTGTACTAATCTTCTATTAATCTCATTTTTATTTCCCCCACATCTCTCATCAACTTCCCTCAAATTTTATCATTCACTTAAACACTTAAGAGTTCACATTTAGATTTTCTAACAGTAACACATTCAGGAACATGGCAGAATAGGATTTGGTAGTAGGGCCAAAGTGCAAAAGTACATGAAACGATAACACATACAATGCCCTGCATAACGTTTGGGACAAAGACCAATCATTTATTTATTTCCCTCTGTACTCCACAATTTGAGATTGGTAATAGAAAAAAAAAAATCACATGAGGTTAAAGTGCACATTGTCAGATTTTAATAAAGGCTATTTTTATACATTTTGGTTTCAACATGTAGAAATTACAGCAGTGTTTATACATGGTCCCCCCCATTTCAGGGTACCATAATGTTTGGAACACAGCAGTGTCATGTAAATGAAAGTAGTTATGTTCAGTATTTTGTTGCATATCCTTTGCATGCAATGACTACTTGAAGTCTGTGATTCATGGACATCACCAGTTGCTGGGTGTCTTCTCTGGTGATGCTCTGCCAGGCCTGTATTGCAGCCATCTTTAGCTTATGCTTGTTTTGGGGGCTAGTCCCCTTCAGTTTTCTCTTCAGCATATAAAAGACATGCTCAATTGGGTTCAGATCGGGTGATTGACTTGGCCACCCAGGAATTGACCATTTTTTAGTTTTGCAAAACTCCTTTGTTGCTTTAGCAGTATGTTTGGGATCATTGTCTTGCTGTAGAATGAACCGCCGGCCAATGAGTTTTGAGGAATTTGTTTGAACATTTCAGTCTATACACTTCAGAATTCATTATGCTACTACCATCAGCAGTTGTATCATCAATGAAGATAAGTGAGGCAGTACCTTCAGTACATGCCCAGGTCATAACACCCTCATCACTGTGTTTCACAGATGAGGTGGTATGCTTTGGATCTTGGGCAGTTCCTTCTCTCCTCTATACTTTGCTCTTGCCATCACTTTGATATAAGTTAATCTTCATCTCATCTGTCCACAAGACCTTTTTCCAGAACTGTGGTTGCTCTTTTAAGTACTTCTTGGCAAATTGTAACCAGGCCACCCTATTTTTGCATCTAACCAGTGATTTGCATCTTGCAGTGTAGCCTCTGTATTTCTGTTCATGAAGTCTTCTGCGGACAGTGGTCATTGACAAATCCACACCTGACTCCTAAAGAGTGTTTCTGATCTATCGGACAAGTGTTTGGGGATTTTTCTTTATTATAGAGAGAATTCTTCCGTCATCAGCTGTGGAGGTCTTTCTTGGCCTGCCAGTCCCATTGTGATTAGTAAGCTCACCAGTGCTCTCTTTCTTCTCAATGATGTTCAAAACAGTTGATTTTGGTAAGGCTAAGGTTTGGCTGATGTGTCTTAACAGTTTTATTCTTATATCTCAGTCTCATAATGGCTACTTTGACTTTCATTGGCACAACTTTGGTCCTCATGTTGATAAACAGCAAAAAAAGTTTCCAAAGGTGATGCAATGACTGGAGGAAAGACTAGATGCTGAGAACTCTCCTATACCTGTATTAAAGAGGCATTTAAACACACCTGAGCAATTACAAACACCTGTGAAGCCATGTGTCCCAAACATTATGGTGCCCTGAAATGGTGGGACTGTTTATAAACACAGCTGTAATTTCTACATGGTGAAACCAAAATGTATAAAAATGGCCTTTATTAAAATCTGATAATGTGCACTTTAACCACATGTGATTTTTTTTTTCTATTACAAATCTCAAATTGAGGAATACAGAGGCAAACAAATAAATGATGGGTCTTTGTCCCAAACATTATGGAGGGCACTGTGGGTGCAGAATTAAGCAATTCAGCCCATTGAGGCTACTCTGACATTCAATTATGGCAGATCTATTTTTCCCCCTCAACCCCATTCTCCTGCCTTCTTCACAAAGCCTTTGATACCCTTACTAATCAAGAACCAATCAATCTCTGCTTTTAAAATACCCAATGTCTTCCCCGTTGTCTGTGGTATGAATTCCACTGATTCACCACCCTCTGACTAAAGAAATTCTCCTCATCTCCATTCTATTGGTAATGGTGGTGCTCTCAGATGAAAAGTGCTGATAGCAGATTTGAAAACAACCAGGATCATAACAGAAGAATAAACAATTGACAGCATCAATTAAGATGTAAATCAGGCAAGGGAAAGTGGGTGATCAGGTGTGTGAACATAAAGTTGAAGCAGCATGAATTACAACCTAAGAAGTTAAGAGGCAATACAAGAGAGATTACAAAAAAATGTTTTTTATGTTTTGCAAAAACAACCCAAGGGACTTCTCAGGAGTGTTATCAAACAAAACTAAAACAGGACAAATCGCAGAATCGGTTGCAAAGGAATATTATCAAGACAATAATATGCATTAAAGGAGTTAATGCAGATAGGTTCATGAACAGAACACCCAAGCTTAGGGAATAAACCGTTGAAGCAGGGCAACTAAATTCAGGATGCGTAAGAGACCACAATGGGATGGGCACATATCACAGTGACATGAAGTTGGAGATTTCAGAGTGGGATGAGGCATTGGGAAGCTTTGAAAATTTTATACATTTCACAACATGGATTGTTAGTTGTTGTCCAGCTCTCAGACGCAGTTCAGTATGGGAGGCCCTTGTGAAATGGGCCAGAGGAAAACACAAATTTGACTTTAGACACAAAATGCTGGAGTAACTCAGAGGAACAGGCAGTATCTCTGGATAGAAGAAATCGGTGACATTTCAGATCTGCACCCTTCTTCAGACTGGGAGTCAGGGGAGAGGGAGACAGAGATGAGGGAGTGTGAGGTTTTGTAAACGAGACAAAGGGGATGAAGCTCAAGGAAAATATAGAATAGATCATTGTTAACTAGGAGAAGGTGACAACGAAGCATATAGAGATAACATTTAATCAAGGGGACAGTCAGACAGGCTGGAGAAGTAGGAAGGGAGAGGGATGGAGAGAGATGGAAGGCAAGTGTTACTTGAAGTTAGAGAAGTTAATATCCATACTGCTGGGTTGTAAGCTGGCCAAGCTAAATATGAGGTGCTGTTCCTCCTATTTATGCTGGGCCTCACTCTGACAATGGAGGAGGCCCAGGACAGAAAGGACAGTATGGGAATGGGAGGGGGAGTTAAAGTGTTTAGCAACCTCAAGATCAGGTAGGTTTAGGCAGACTGAGTGTAGGTATTCAGCAAAACACCCTTCCGTAATCCTTGCTGTCCACTGGGAGTGTACACATACAGTAAACACACACATACATTATCCATGTTATCTCATGGTCTACCACCTTTCAATCATTGTCTCCGTCTCAATTAAATATACACATTAATGCTGAATTCTGATAAAGAGACTCTACTCAGAGTTCCCCCCTGTTAGAAAGCATGATTAAAGCAAGAGTCATTGCATCTAGGTTTCTACAAACTGTATCTGATCCAAAACAAAGACCTAATAGCTATGCTGTTCTAAGGAAAAAAACCATAGATCCAAAACATTGGATATATCGTTCCACAGGTGTGCTTGCCCATGTATATCCTGCATTTAGCATTTTTATTTTTACATTTCCAGCATTGTTCAGCATAAAACCGGATGGAACAATCCAAAAATCTTGGTGTATTTCTTATTTTGCCAGATTTCAAACATCTATACTTCTATACTTTGAATTCTTCTTTGTGGTTCTTCCCTATTATTAAAAAAGCCCCAGTTAGTTTTATAGGCTGCCATAAAAATGTTAAACAAAAGGCATTGAAGCCAGATCATAAAACCTTGTGGCATAACCAAGGTGTGTGGAAACTCAAATGTAATTGTTTAACAATTAAACAAGCTCTGAAGAAACCATAACCATGATTTTCAGAGCCAAACAAATTACTTAAATTATGTTATGTTAGGGAGGGGAAAGTCTGAGCACAAATGCTTGAAACTCCAACACTATGTACCATATAAAATGAAGTTAAATGCCGGATCATTTACAATAAGGGGTAATACATGACCAATTGCCATTCTGAAAATGTTGTCAAGCAAAAACAAAGCATAACTTTAACTATCTCCATTTTTGGTCAAAGCATATAGATTCAAGCAGTACATCAATGAATGAAAATTGAAAAAACTATGCTGGAAATCAGAAATTAAAATAAAAAAAAATTTGAAAACACTCAACAGGTCAGAGAGCACCGGTGAAAAGAAAAGCAGAGTTAACGTTTGTCGATTGTCAGTAGCTATGCAGACAAAATAGGAAAAGCTTGCACAACAGTTTATTTTGTTTGGAAAGAGATGAACAAATGAGGAACTTCATAGAGAGATCATGAATCAAGTGAGAATGGCTGATACCTTCTTCAAGTTAGACAACACAAATTAGAAATTTGTATCTTAAATTAGAAAATAATTCTACATTGTGGATAAAGCTCTTAAAACTTGCATATATCAATCCATCAATTATTCATCAATATAAATTTCAAGATTCATTTACACTTTAGTTGAAATTTAATTGTGACCCCCCCCCAATCTGCTACAAATACAGGATTTTGAATTCCAACTTTTTCTTCAGTAGCCTAATGTTCACTTTTTACACTGTTAAAGGAAATGGCTTGAGACTTGCAACTTGGGATATATTGTATAAAATGTTCCTTTGTGTAATCCATAAAAGTTTACCCGTTATAATTCAAATAGGTACAATTACCTCACACATTTATCTGACTGTTTTGAATCAATACTAATACAAATGAGAGAGCAATGTCTGGCGAGTTATTAAATGAAGCAGCATACCCCTGTTTTGATTCCACTCATGAGCTGCACCGAGGAAACTGGGGTCAAAGCAGTAACCGCCGTTCTGACAGAAATAGTCATCTGTGCTCAAGATCACACCAGTAGGACACTGATCTAATAGCAACCTGTATAAAGAAATACACAAAATTAACTATATTGGTTATTTGATTGCTCTTCCAAATATAATCCAAGTATACGTGTCTTTTTACAATGCTGCACACAAAAATGTGACAAAGGGGGTCGCATTTCAAATTCCTTCAAAAAAGTTGACAAGCACTTTATTGGGTTCATGACTAACAGAGTATCAACAAAAAATAAGAAAAGATAGCATATTGATGGCAAGTTTCCGAAAATGGCATCAGAATACACAAATACATTTTTTGTAACGGTTCTCGCGCAGTGTCCACCAGTGACCTGGTTGGCACAGTAAGTGCACGCATTTCTTGTTCCTTTCTATGTTTATGAATACCACATGGAACAATAAAATTGCAAACACCGTTTCCACTTCATTCACCTGATCATGTAGTAGAATACTGCATTCATCTGAGTGAACACCGCAATGCGTATTACACAACATACAAACAAATATAGGTTGCGGTGGATACTAAAAGGATTGGTGCCCCAGAAAACGAACGTCACATTATTAGCGAAAACCAAACATTTTCACAACTGTGATCTAAATGGTACATTACCTTATGGATTTGAGCTATATCGATGGCCGATGATTCGTCACAACGTTTGATTTGGCCTGATTTTTTAGTAAGTAAAATGTCTCCGTAACGGTTGTTGCGGAGCTTCCCGAAGTTGACACGAAGGAATGAAGTTAGCGACTTGGTCCGTACAAAAGGTAAACAAGAGACAGTGTGTTGCCAAATTGAAGATTGGCTCAATTCCTTAGTTTTGATGACTAATTTATGTCCAAATTTGTTTTTTTTTTAATTGATTTTATAAAGTCAGAAAATATATTCTAAACGGTCGTTGTGCTTTTGACACCACAATGTTTTTGATATATTAAATTGGAAAAATAAGAAAAAATAATCAACTCACCCAAAAATCGCTACTACCATAGTTGGGTTTGTAAAAAGCATTAGAGGTTTGGAGCCTCCGTGTTTTAACTTACGGAGGTACCGACCCTGATAACGGTCGTTGTGACAGTAGACACCAAGCACGACGACCGTTACGAGATCTTTTCTGGGCGGAATACCAGACATGTTACTGTATTTTTCTCCTGGTATTGATAAAGATATTTCCCTAGATCATTATCAAAAGGGGCCATATGAAGTTTATTTATTAATTAAATATTCATGACTAAATGTGGCAGAGTTTTTGGTGTCCAAATGGTGGTAAAACGATGAATGTTTGTCTGTTATGAAAAAAGTTTTTGACTTTTGGTCTTGAAGTTATCTAATTTATATCTGTTATTTATGTTTCACATGATGGGTAGATTTTTGTTAAGAACAGTGTATTGGTGTAAAAAACAGAATAATAATCTTGTTTTTCAAAATCTCTCCAGTATTGTAAAAAGAAGACACTAAACATCGGCACCTTATGCATGCATTAAATATGGTGTGATTTATTGGAAATTTTGAGTCTATCATCTCTGAAGAAAAATCCAGAGATCTGTTTGACCAGCTGAGTTACTCCAGCTTTTTGTGTCTACCTTCGGTTTAAACCAGCATCTTCCTACACAGTGACAATACAAGAGTCTGGTCAGGAAGTTTCGCAGATTGGAATACGCAAATTAATTTTGGCTGAAATGCAGGCAGGAAGCATTCTACAACTACTTGTTTTAATAATTAACAGATAAACTAGAAATATATAATGAATATTCTTGGACAAAGCATTTGTCATATTGGCAAACCTCACTCATAGTAAATTGAACGCTAAACATAATATTTTTGGACTATTTCTAAATCCTTACTTTAAAAGCAATCAAACACCAAGCCTTCATACCTACTGAATAGAACTCTACTGAATAGAGGTCCAACAAGCTGCCTGTTCCACTGAGTTACTCCAGCATATTTAATCTTTACTCATTTGACAGACCAATCATCACAGAAACCAATGTGGTGACTCTTTGCTGCACACCCTTGATTGTTTTTATATCCTTTTAACGTTAAGAGATTGTAACTATGAACAATATTTCAGGTGTGGTATCACCAATGCCCAATTACAGTACAAACTACTTCCTACAGGCCATTTCACAATGTTATTCTTAACTCCTTTTCACAGCACCTAATAGTCTAACTCTTGAATTCCTGATCAAGATTGGTATCTCACTCTTCATCTCTCTTATGCCGATGGGCCATGCTCCTGATTCCCCTGCACTCACCTGAGGATCCATAAAGGGACTGTCCCACTGTGGCAACCTAATTGGCAAGTTTAGAAGGGTTTAGGAGAATTTTAAAAAGTGTCATGTTGAAGACCTCCTTCGACTATGTTGAAGACTAGCTTCGACTAGGGTCGGGAAAATTGGACGCCGAATAGTGGAGAGTGAAGATGACCTCCTTCGATCTCCTTCGACTATGTTGAAGACTATCTACAAATACCTTAGACTACCTTTAATTACCTTCGACTCCCCTTGATTACCTACGAATAACATGCCGACCTACTACGACCTACTTCGACTAAATCTACGAGTAAAAAATAATATATTGATTTTTTCCATGGCGACCTTTTTTTACTTACAGGCATTTTTACGCATGTTGAAAAATATACGCGACCCAGCTGAGGCCTCGAGTAGGCGGGGACGACTCTCGAGCATGAAGGAGAGTTACAAAGACCTCCTAGGACCTTGTGTCCACCATGTTGTGAGTATGAGTCAAGGGCAAACTCTTCTAAACTCGCCAATTAGGTCGCTGCAGTGGGACAGCCCCTCAACACTCACCAACATCCAAAAAGGGAAATCAAATTAAAAAAACCTGTAGAAACTAAAAATCTGAATTTAAAAACTGAAAGTGCTGGAACCACTCAGCAGGTTATACCCCTTCTGTGAATAGAGAAGCAGAAATACCAATTTAGGTCAGAGGCTCTTCATTGCAACCATTGAAAGATCAAAAAGAGTAATTTTAAGTTGCAAAAAAATTGGTGGGAGGAATGAAGCAGAAAGAGAAAATATCTATGATAAGCTGAAATGGGGTAATAGGGCAGTTGCAAGATAATTATGCTTCTTTGTGTTACCGAACACAGAATGTGGGATACACCCAGCAGTTCTGGCGGAACTATTGGACAACGAAAAATTGAGCCAAAATCATAGATGGATGATATACAGCGGAAATTGCTCGCTCTAAGATAGACAGAAGGAAACAAATTAGCTTAAGATGGAGAATTTGAGATTGAGTCCAAAATGTTCCAACATGTCTGTAAGAAAGATGAAGCGTGCCACAGGCTTACATTGGTTCGCATTGTAAGATGTTATAGACAAAAGTTCAGAATGGGAGTGGGATAAAGAATTAAAGTGGCAGACAACTGGAAGTTTAGCATCCACTTCTGTGATCTGAACTCAAGATGATTCACAATCGGATGTTTGGTTTGTTTTTCCAATGTGGAGGGTACCACATTGTGATCATCAACTCAGAATACTTAACTTGAAGAAGTACAATTTAGGTACCTGGATGATGGGAAGGGAAGAAGTCCAAAGGGTGGCATGGTGGTGCAGCAGTAGATTTGCTGCCTTACAGCACCAGAGACCCTGATTCGATCCTGACTACGGGTGCTTGTCTGTGCCGAGTTTGTACGTTCTCCCTGTGATCTGCGTGGGTTTTCTCCGGGTATTCCAGTTTCCTCCCACACTCCAAGACATACAGGTTTATAGGTTAATTGGCTTGGTATAATTGTAAATTGTCCCTAATGTGTGTACAATAGCGTTAGTGTACAGGGACTGTTGGTCGGCGCGGACTTGGTGGGCCAAAGGGCCTGTTTCAACGCTGTATCTCTAAACTAAACTAAAGTGGTAGGGTAGGTGTTGCATCTCCTGTAGTTATCCAGGTCAATGCTGCTGGGGATAGTTGTAAATGTACAGGGCAAAAGTGCGATTGGTTTGGTCCAAGGGTGCCATTTTTTGGTTATTATTCTTTCAAAGGTCGTGGGTTTTGTAGGCTGAGCCACTATTTAATTGCCAGCCCTAATCACAGAAGGCGACAGTGAGCTGTCTTCTTGAACTGCTACGGTCCTTAAAGTGTATGCTTACCCACAATGGGCTAATTCCATTTGCCTGAATTTGGCCCATAGTTCTCTAAATCCTTCCTAACTATATATCTGTCCAAATATCTTTAGAAAGTCATAATTTTATTTGCTTCTATAAATTCCTCTCACATCTCATTCCAATTACGCATTGCCACCTGAGCGCAAAACTTGCTCTTCTTAAATCTCTCCACCTCACCTTAAGCCTATGCCCTCTAGATTTAGAAACCTTTACCCTGGGAAAAGGACTGTGTGCTTTCACTTTATCAATGCCTCTCATGATCATGCAGACATCAATAAGGTCACCCCTCAGCTCCTATGCTCAACAAAAAAAAAGTACTAGCCGATCCAATCTCTCTCTCTAACTCAAGACTGCAAGCCAGGTAACATACTGGTGAATGTCTTCTGCACCCTTTCCAACGATGACATCCTTCCTACAGCTGCTTGACTAGAACAATACATAGCACTTCAATGACTTATACAGCAGCATCATGCTGTCCCAACCTTTGTACACAATACCCTTCCCAATGAAGGCAAGTGTGCCAAATGTCTTCTTTACCACACTGTCCACCCGAATCACCACTTTTAGTGAACCATGCACCTTAATTGTAAGATCTCTCTGTTCTGCAATATTCTCCAGGGTTCCACTATTTACTGGACACGTCCTGTCTTGGTTTGACATACTGAAGTACAACACCTCACACTTGCCAGAGTTAAATTCCATTTGCCACTCCCTGGTCCATCTTCCCAAAAAATATAGATCTTGTTGTAAACTTAAATATCCTTCCTCACCATCTGCTACACCACCAGTTTCATCTGCAAATTTAGTGACAATGTTAACAACATTGTCGCCAAATCCTTTAATGTATCAAGCAAATAGCAGTGGACCTAGCATCAACACTTGCGGCACACCATTGGTCCAGGCTTCCAACTGGAAGTACACTTCACAAATATCCTTGCAATTCCTTCCTCCAAAAAAACTTTGAATCCAAATAGCGAGCTCGCATTGGATTGCATGCAATTTAACCAGATAGTGGACAGGCTTGGGGAAATTAAGGGGCACGAGATTCCTCGCCTCTAGCCACCTCTTGAAGCTACACTGTGCATATGGCTATTCCAGTTGAGTTTCTGATCAATGGTAATCCGCAGGATATTAATGTTAGGGAATTCATTGATAATAATGCCATTGAACGTCAGGGGATGATAGCTGGATCTTCTCTTGTTAAATATCATAATTGTCCTGCACTTGATAGAATTTCACACATTTAAAATGGATGTGCTCTCAAAAATGGGGCTTGGGAAGGGAATCTACAAATGTAAATATTATCCTTCATCATTAACCAGTGTATTAATTGCCACTTATTCTTCAGTTTAGTTCTCTTTAATTAAGACAATGAAATGGAAACTTCAAAACCATCTATCCTTGCTGTTAAGATTACATTTTATTTATAAATGAAAATACAAATATTTCTGTTTAAGAAGGAACCGCAGATGCTGGAAAATCGAAGGTAGACAAAAATGCTGGAGAAACTCAGCGGGTGAGGCAGCATCTATGGAGCAAAGGAAATAGGCAATGTTTCGGGTTGAAACCCTTCTTCAGAAAGAACTGCAGATGCTGGAAAAATCGAAGTTAGCCAAAAATGCTGGAGAACTCAGCGGGTGAGGCAGCATCTATGGAGCGAAGGAATAGGAGACGTTTCGGGTCGAGGCCCTTCTTCGGACTATGGGGGGTGGGTGGGAAGATGAAAAAGAAGAAAGACTGTGGGAGAGGGCAGTGGGGGGGGGGGGGGTGGAGACAGTAGGCTGTGGGAGAGCTGGGAAGGGGAGGGGAAGGAGGGAGAAAGCAAGGACTACCTGAAACTGGAGAAGTCAATGTTCATACCGCTGGGGTGTAAACTACCCAAGCGAAATATGAGGTGCAGCTCCTCCTCCAATTTGCGGTGGGACTCAGTCTGGCCATGGAGGAGGCCCAGGACAGAAAGGTCGGATTCGGAATGGGAGGGGGAGTTGAAGTGCTGAGCCACCAGGAGATCAGGTTGGTTAATGCGAACTGAGCGGAGGTGTTGAGCGAAGCTATCGCCAAGCGTGTGCTTGGTCTCACCGATGTAGAGCAGTTGACACCTAGAGCAGCGGATGCAATAGATGAGATTGGAGGAGGTGCAGGTGAACCTCTGCCTCACCTGGAAAGACTGCTTGGGACCTTGGATGGAGTCGAGGGGGGAGGCAAAGCGACAAGTGTAGCATTTCCTGCAGTTGCAAGGGAAAATACCAGGGGAAGAGGTGGTTTGGGTGGGAAGGGACGAATTGACCAAGGAGTTGCAGAGGGAGTGGTCTCTGCGAAAAGCCGAAAGGGGAGGTGATGGGAAGATATGGTCAGTGGTGGGATCCCGTTGGAGGTGGCAAAAATGTCGGAGGATTATCTGTTGTATGTGGCAGCTGGTAGGGTGGAAGGTGAGGACAAGCGGAACTCTGTCCTTGTTCCGAGTGGGGGGGGATGGGGAGTGAGAGCGAAGCTACGGGATATAGAGGAGACCCTGGTGAGAACCTCATCTATAGTCGAAGAACGGAAGCCCCGTTCCCTAAAGAATGAGGGCATCTTCCCACCCTGCTTCCTGTAAGAACTCTATCCCCTACTCCCAATTCCTCTGTCCACGCCGCATCCGCACCCAGGATGACGTGTTCCAAACCAGGGCATCAGAGTTGTCCTCATTGTTTAGGGAATAGGGATTTCCCTCTTCAACTCACCAGGGTCTCCTCTATATCCCGTAGCTCCGCTCTCACTACCCATCCCCCCCACTCGTAACAAGGACAGAGAACCCCTTGCCCTCGCCTTCCACCCAACCAGCCGACACATACAAAAGATAATCCGCCGACATTTTCGCCACCTCCAACGGGATCCCACCACTGGCCACATCTTCCAATCTCCTCCCCATTCGGCTTTCCGCAGAGACCGCTCCCTTCATAACTCCTTGGTCAATTCGTCCCTTCCCACCTAAACCACCCCCTCCCCTGGTACTTTCTCTTGCAACCGCAGGAAATGCTACACTTGTCGCATTACCTCCCCCCTCGACTCCATCTAAGGACCCAAGCAGTCTTTCCAGGTGAGGCAGAGGTTCACCTGCACCTCCTCCAACCTCATCTATTGCATCCGCTGTTCTAGGTGTCAACTGCTCCACATCGGTAAGACCAAGCGCAGGCTTGGCGATCGCTTTGCCTAACACCTCCGCTCAGTTCGCATTAACCAACCTGATCTCCCGGTTGCTTAGCTCCTCAACTCCCCCTCCCATTCCAAATCCGACCTTTCTGGCCTGGGCCGCCTCCATGGTCCCACCGCAAATTGGAGGAGCAGCATCTCATATTTTGCTTGGATAGTTTACACCCCAGCGGTATGAACATTGACTTCTCCAATTTCAGGTCGTCCTTGCTTTCTCCCTCCTTCCCAGCTCTCCCACAGTCTACTGTCTCTGCCTCTTCCTTTCTTCTTCCCGCTCCCCCCACTTCCACAGTCTAAAGAAGGGTCTCGACCCGAAACGTCACCTATTCCCTCGCTCCATAGATGCTGCCTCACCCGCTGAGTTTCTCCAGCATTTTTGTCTGTCCAGACCAAAATACCTACTCAGATAACTAATGGGTTATACATCTGATTCAATACACGTAGTGAAGCCAGTATACACAATCATATTATTTTCAAATCAAGCACGGAACTGCAATAATTGGGATCAAACTTACCGTGAGAGTGTCGATTTCCCACAACCTGGAGGACCACGCATAAATATAAGCAATTTTTCTCCAATAGCTGGATTTGTAAGTTGCTCTAT
Organism: Amblyraja radiata; assembly: GCF_010909765.2. Taxonomy (NCBI): domain Eukaryota; kingdom Metazoa; phylum Chordata; class Chondrichthyes; order Rajiformes; family Rajidae; genus Amblyraja; species Amblyraja radiata. The sequence goes on from NC_045961.1 coordinate 54,419,273, forward strand.
CTGCCGATACTGCTGACACAAGTTGGGCTTCAACATAATCTGCTGGTGCATGGCATTTTCTTGTGGGCTGAAGTTGTGAAAATATCTAGACTGCAACCTACAGCTACTAATGGGCTGCATCTGCAAAATACTACTCTCAAATTTGCCCGGCATTGCTGCAATGTTACAGTCATAATTATTAGTTA